>NC_068939.1:109440819-109692765 GCF_016801865.2 Culex pipiens pallens
TCCAAAAAAACTAGCTGAATATTTGAAAAGGTCCTATGAAAATTTCATTTGCCGATTTCAAAGTCTCGGGACCAAAGAGCCCATGTCTGAAAATATTTTTCCCTGATTCCTTGTAATATTTTACATAACATATCAAAAAATTGCGAATATCCATTAACACGTTTCGGAGATATGCATGCGAATTAAAAGACGCAACTTTTGGTACCCAGACATGTATAGGTCATCGCTGAAATTTTAATGTTATCGCAGTTTCAGTGAAAAAAGTTGATTTTTACCCGTTTTCGTCATTTTCCCGTTTTTGCGCGTGGTGCGTCGAAAATCTCAGTCTTTATGTCAAAAAAATCATATCTCCGAAACGTGTTAATGGATATTCGCAATTTTTTGATATGTTATGTAAAATATTACAAGGAATACAAGGGACCAAAGAGCCCATGTCTGAAAATATTTTTCCCTGATTCCTTGTAATATTTTACATAACATATCAAAAAATTGCGAATATCCATTAACACGTTTCGGAGATATGCATGCGAATTAAAAGACGCAACTTTTGGTACCCAGACATGTATAGGTCATCGCTGAAATTTTAATGTTATCGCAGTTTCAGTGAAAAAAGTTGATTTTTACCCGTTTTCGTCATTTTCCCGTTTTTGCGCGTGGTGCGTCGAAAATCTCAGTCTTTATGTCAAAAAAATCATATCTCCGAAACGTGTTAATGGATATTCGCAATTTTTTGATATGTTATGTAAAATATTACAAGGAATCAGGGAAAAAAAATTTCAGACCTGGGCTCTTTGGTCCCGAGACCTTGAAATCAGCAAATGAAATTTTCATAGGACCTTTTCAAATATTCAGCTAGTTTTTTTGGACCTCAACATATTTTTCCTTAAAGGCTCAACTAATAACCTTTCTTTTAAATTGTGGCGCTCCAAAATTGGTTCAGCCGTTCCGGAGATATGATTTTTTGAAAAATGTGGTTTTTGCGAAAATCGACGAAAAACGCAATTTTTTGGACCACCCTATTTCGGATAGAACCACCCTAATCGCCAAACAAAAAATACGGGTCTAATTATTTGGGCCAAAGAACCTCCACTCCAAATTTGAGCCAAATCGGAGCACTTTTGATTTGGAGACTTCCTGTTTGACGTGGAATGGCTGAATTTTTTTTAAAGAAATGCTAATTTTAATTAGGGTAGCCCAATTTATAATTCGTAAAATTTACAATCATGGCATGCATTCATGCATGAAGGAAACAATGTTATGTCTCAGAGGGCAGAATATAGTAAAGTTATTTTGGGCGCTGAATCCGAATCTGCCGACAAATACATGACAGCAGTGAAGATTTGAAGATACGCTTGTTTGGATTATGGGAATTACCTCACAGCAAAAAATCCGATGGTAAAATCGCATGCAAAAGCATGTACATCACCTTCGTCAAAAAATACACTTAATATTACACACTGCATGTATAATTTTTGTAAACACAAAAAAAAATGCAACCAACGGGATTCAAACCAAGCACCAAAAGTAAGAGCTGGTGCCTTAGCCTGCTCGGCCATCAGACCGATGAAAAATGGAAAGGATAAATGCGAATCCAACTTCAGAGAGCCCAATCGCATATGAAATCAGGTTCAATCATTCTGGTTTTCATAACAACTGCCAACCACTTACACACATGACATCAGTTATCACAGGCCTTTTCATTTGGGTGTACAATATCACACTTATTGCAACCTTTATAATCACGTACCTTTCGAGTTCAAAACGAGTACAAAAAATTACGTCATTCCACTGCAATAGTCCACATCACACGATGTAAAGTAAACGCAGATTCCACGAAATACCCCCAACGTCATCGCGCGTGAACAGATGGACTCTTTTTCTTCACGATGGATCGTGCAAAATCCACGCCGGTGAGGAAAAATTGCCATTAGCCGGGTGCGGCGACTGCGAAAATCAGCTCAGGGTCACTTGACAATCTCGATGATGTTGAAACAGTTTCCGCGAGCAACGGTCATTGGAAAGCGCGGTACCTCTACTCTCTTTTTTAACGACCATGGAAAAGTACTACGCCCGGTCGTCGTTAATCATTTTCCGGGAGCAGTAAACGTCGATGTGCGGGACGATTATTTTGCACTTTGAAGCAGCAATTTGCTAATTTGGGTTGAGCGCGGGTTAAGAGCTTTTAAATTAGAACACCACACGTCAAGGTTGGGTGCACCCACAATTTGGGTAACTCGATGTTGGTTCTATAGTAGGGTTGGGAGTCCAACTTGGGACAAACTAAAAAAGTTGCAAGTCATTCCGAGTAACAAGATTGCATAACAGTGACACTTCGAAAGAATCATGCAATCGTTGGTGCTCTAGTTTCCAACTTAGACAGCACTGTTCAAGTTCGTCGAATTTCCCCTTTTCCAACTGGAAACGTATGATAACTCAATATTGTTTACGACGCGTCGATTTCCCGTTTGCGGTAAACTTTATGGGCCTGAAAGTGTGCTCTACAAAACCGATGTCATTATAGGAATCGATTCACATAACACATCACTTTGGATTGCGTGACAGCTGAACGTTCCACTTCTTCCTGAGTTTGTTGAGTCTATACAGAACAAATGCCGAACCGGCAAATGTACCCAAACACACAGTTTCAAAAAACAACCATCGGAAAACAATCGCGCGAATGTGTTGACGTGTGTGTGTTGTGTGCAGCTATTTTATTGGTGTTGGCAAAAAACGCGACCACAAACCAGTTGAGACATTGACATCCCCCCACTCAGAACCACCTGGGACGAACATTCAACTCATTTTGGTCGTGGCCACAAATTGGTACAAGGTGGCCACGGCCAAAATTCGAACCTGGCTCATTTCGGAAAAAAAGTTTAAGCGAAAGTTGACGCACGGTGGCAATAAATCAACCAAAGTAAAACAAAAACTCGCTCGTTTTGCGGAGGATTCGCTGAAATCGGCAGATTGACACACAAAGTAAGAATCACTTCCTTTAACGAGCGAGAGAAGATTGAGAGTCTACTCATCCAAGTACCTCCGAGTCTTCGCGAGCAAACGGACTTTTCTCGTTGCTGCTATTATTAGGTTTAATTTGCTAATCAGGGTCTCTCTAACGCAGCACCACACTAAGGAGCAATAACCGCTGTGCGAGGATGTCACGAGAGCAGAAAAAAGAACATCACTGTCGTGAAAGCGCGTGTGACCCAAAAGGCAACATGCGTCATTTACGCGCAATTACGACGGGCGACAGGTAGAGACACTGTGGTGTAACCCTTGGTGACGATTGTCTCTTGTGGTGGGTGGTTCTTCACGTTCACTACCCGTTGGCCGGCAGCGAAATTATGATAAACTGCAGTTTTTATCGGGCATGGCTTAAGCTGGTACAGCTTACAAAATTCTAAGGCCGTGTTACACTCCACGCAAAAAAATAAAAAATATATAAATATTGAAATAACAAACAATAGTTTCAACACTTGCATGGGAAAAGTGTTTTACAATGCAGTTGTTACTTAGTTCAGTTGTTTAGCAAAAATGTAAGGTTTGACGAAAAAAAATTGTAGCGAAAAAAACTTTTTGCGATAAAAAACACCGAAAAATTTCAAAAATTCAAAAGATTTTTAAATCAACCCAAATGCTCTAAAAGAGCACTCAGCTAGCAAAATCTAAACTTAGAAACATGTACCCTCCCTGTAAAGGCTTATGAATTGATCTCAACTGAAAAGTTCTCCAAATCTCTGAACTGCAAATGTAACATCCTGGAGCAGAACGGTTAATTTCTTATAAACACTAATTGAATTGAATAAATCAACCCAAACGCTAAAAAATATTCTTAACGCAGAGGAATGCATTTTAAATAGATTTCAGGTGAATGCCCTTAAATTTTTATTGAAATTTTGAAGTTTTTTTAAAAAAAATGTCTTGTGATTTTTCGGGCCAACTTTTATGGGGGGAGGGAGGGAGGGAGACAGCCTTAGTTTTCAAAATATCTAAGTATTTACGAAGTACAACTAAATTTCA
Organism: Culex pipiens pallens; assembly: GCF_016801865.2. Taxonomy (NCBI): domain Eukaryota; kingdom Metazoa; phylum Arthropoda; class Insecta; order Diptera; family Culicidae; genus Culex; species Culex pipiens. The sequence goes on from NC_068939.1 coordinate 109,444,840, forward strand.
CAAACAAATCAAAATATTTTTGATCGATCCAAGACATGCAAAATATGATGTTTAAACGTAGGAAAATGCATTTCAAATTGTTTTGAGTTGAATAGACTGAGACCTAACTCAGAAATGTAGAGCATGGTTGAACAAGAGTATTCTCCTTGTTTTATGAACCCTGATAAACGCTATTGATCGATCTGGATATAAGGAGTTTACTTCCCAGCACTAAATCGTAGAAGGAAACAAGTTTGTTATCAGCACTGTTAACTCTTTCTCTATTTGGCTCTGTAAAGCAAACTGCTTTACGGCAGCTTGGGCACTCGGATTATCCTTCAACTCACATTTCTTGATTTATATTCACAGTAAAAAATGTGTAATTTGAATGTACTGTGTTGTTAAATCCCGATCTACACCTTACTCTACTTACAAAAATCTCCGATTCCTGTCATACCGGGATGTATTCACAGGGTGCAGTTGTCACAAATGGAAAGAAGTCACGCAAAAGTTTAGCGTATGGACTAACATTTCTAACCTTTTGTAGAGCGGCATTTCCCACTATGGGAGGCGCCGGTACTGACTAACACAGTAACGGAAGTTTGCAGTTAGGGAGCGATCAGCTGATCATGTAAATGACGGAGTAGCAGCTCTTTATCATTCACGCTTTGTTCTTAGAAGTTGGTCGATTTAGGGATTGATCCATTTTAAGCTTTATTACTAATTTCTGCACTTCCGAATCCAATGAATCACAAGAACATAAACAAATCCTTAAACTCGTCAAGTCCCACAAAACAACACCATCACGCCAAGGGATTACCGTCCAAACTTCGTGCGTTTCCATCGCTCGTGATTTCGCTCGGCAACGAAACAAAACTCTCGCGCCAAGTCGACAATGAGCGAAAGAATCCCTCCCCACGACAACGACCGAACGGTTTGAAATCACGGTCAGCGCAACAGCGCCGTCGCCGCCGGGGTTCCTCTGGCAGGCTGACGGCCTTCCGTGCTTGAGAGTTTTTCACATTTCTTCCGGTGTTTTTTTTTTTTTCTCTGCACACACTCACATCCGCGCCCCTGGGTAGGTGGAAATGGATTGCCGAAGGAGGGTAGGAGTGGAGGTTTGTCCTTCCAGGGCAGTACAATGAGAGAAGGCCGTTGGCCATAGCAGCAACAGCTGGATTGGATCAGCTCTTTGGTGGAAAATGGGGAAAATCTTCAAGCTCGGATTAATGGCCTCTCTCTCGCTGGTGAAGGCCACGGAATTACTCGTTCCGGATCGTGGGTTTAGTGAACGGATGAGGCGAGAGCACTTGAAAAGTATTACAGAGCTATATGGTTGGGTATGGTTTTGGTTTCGCCAGGTTCTGCCAACTAATTAAAAGTGTAATTTACGATCCACAATTTCACGGTCCACCAAACTTGGCTAAAGCTAAAGCACACTTACATTGTTGTTCCCCGAATCTCTCTGGAAGGTGACTCAACTCCAATATTAGTTCTCCAGCCGGTACTGTACTGTTACGCTCAGTAACAATCACAAATCACGATGATTTTTATCTTGCTCCGGAATCTCCCCGAAACCGAGTTCAGGCTGTTGTTCACAACAATATAAATAACGGTCGACGGCGAAAAGCAGACTGCAGGTTTCGCGTTTCGAAATGGAGTTGTGCGAATCCAATAAAAATGGCAACAACAAACAAAAAAAAACTATCACAGTTGGCAACAATTCTAAAACAAATCGATGATGCTATCACAAAACTGTCGGGCACCGGCGACGACGACCTTTGCAAGGTACAAACTTTTGACGACCAAGGCCTTAAACACACTGCTCAGGCCAAAAAAAGCGCTGAGCGTTTCTAGTGCGCGCGCGACTTCGTCAATCAACTTGATACAACTGAATTTTTCGAGCAGCATATTTTGCAATTTATTTCAGATCCGCGGACGGCGCCCTGGTGTTGGTGAGTCGAGCAGTTGCCGCACCACCGTCCAATATACACAAACCGTCGTCGTCGTCGTCGTAGAGCAAAAGCCGGCAAATCTCGTGCACTGCCAACACCATATGAGCAGTTAGTGCGTGTGGATGACGGTGATGGTGTCTGTGAGCCCCCGGTCACACTGTTGGGTGTCTATGTGGAAGGCAGAGCCAGAGCAAACTCACGCCGACATCTACTACTCGAGCCATGCGGTGTAATGGGATCGAAGAATACACACCATATCGCAGTATCTTGCACGTGTGGGGATCCCTATCTCGGGCCGGCGCGCATAAACTTAGCGCGGCTTATTATTTCTATCAACAACAATACCATCAGCAACCAGTGTGCGGTCTCACTGTTGTTGATACTGATGAGTTGCCTGTTTGGGCGCGAGCGTTGGAATCTCTTGAAACAGGTGAAATGGTGTTGTGAAATTCGTGAAATGTTTTGTTACCTGATAGTCAGAAATAGAACGATGATTAAATTGTGGGGTTGGACTTGTTTATTGAGTGACTGATAATCGTATTCGAATAAAAACGTATTTTTTCCATGACCCATGAAGAGTATCGGGGCCGGCATTTACAAAGCGGATTCAGTGACAGTTTATTAACACTGGAACGCCCAACGCATGTCCAACTTACACGGACGCCCAAGCCTCCCAAAAAAGGTGGAACGGTAACTTCAACTCGCTGGTTCTCGGGCCTAACTCAACCATTCAAGATGATTCTTCTTTCCAGTGATTTGTTAGGATGTCTAGATGATTATAGAACTTTGCAGAACTTAATTTGAACAAATCTGTAATTTCTGCGACCGAAAACATCGTTCCACCTTTTTTAAAAAGACCGCCTCCGCGGAATTTTCAGCGAATTTTTTTTACAGGGGAAAAAAAAAGTTGGAACGATGTTTTTGATCGTAAAAATTACAGATTTGATCAAATTAGGTTCTGCAAAGTTCTAGAATTATCTAGACATCCTAACAAATCACTGGAAAGAAGAATCAACTTGATTGGTTGAGTTAGGCCCGAGAACCATTGAGTTGAAGTTACCGTTCCAACTTTTTTGGAGCCTTGGGCGTTGGAATGTTAATCAACTTAATGTTAACATGTTAAGGTTAATGTTAACATTCCATAGGTTGTCTTCTTAAGGTGTCTTGATAAGGTCCAGCTTGTGACGATACACTACTTTCCCTTTACTAAGCAATCGAATCCAGAAGGGAAAAGATCACCAGTTGTGTTTGTCCGAGCCGGGATTTGAACTCCGATCTACCGCTTACGAGGCGGAAGCGCTACCACTGGGCTACGTGGCTCGGTCACCAAAATTCAATTATGTCGATAAGAGCGTTTTCAGGAACCCCAAATCTATCATACCTTGACGAAATCAAAGCGTTTACTAACATCAATTTTCAAAATGTCGATTTGTGTTCTTTGACACGATTTAATGCATGACAAACATTATAAATTCTTCCTTATTCTTGAGCCTGGGAGTGTAGGTGACAGAGAGCCCACTTTATGTGCTATTTGTGCCTAACTGCATAACTTTACTAGTTCCAAATTCTTTAATAATCGTTTACTTTTTTTTATTGTAATCTAGAACTCTCAGAGTCTAGTTTTTCTGAATGTTGATGTTCGTTAGGATGCGACAACATTTTCAACGCCGAGCTTCCGTGGCCGTGAGGTTACGGGTTTCGCCTTGTAAGCGGAAGGTGATGGGTTCGATTCCTGTTTGGCTCGGCACAGTCAGATCCCTTAAAAGAGTAAGTATGCTCACTGGGAATACTGACCGGTAGGAGATGGGTTTCGACTAGCGGCGTGCTGGGTTTCAAATCCAGAGGTCGTGAGTTCGATTCTTGTACTGGGATGATGAAGTTTAAAAAAAAAACAACCAATCAGTAGGCGAAAAATACCCATTTTCACCACACTAAGCTTGTTGACATATTCCTGTCACTTTAGCAATCTACCGCTATTCGAACTACATTTTCATATACATCAACAGTAGGGTGGTCCAAAACCAGGCTTATTCGGGGATAGGCCCTGAAAACAAAGATTGGCCAAATTCCAAATTTGAGCTCATTCTGACCACGGGAACCTCTCCCTCTAAGCCCTTGAAGTTTGTATGGGAAAAATCGTCAAAATGTATGGAGAAATGCAACTGTTTCAATTTTTACCTGTGGGAGGCGCAATAACTCCAATCCAATTCTTATTAATTCTTAGAACTAAGATATTGAATAATTTTGGAAAAAAATATCCCAAGACACCATATTTTAAGGAATTTTTGCTTACAAGATATCAGCTTCCGCGCCGACGGAAAAGTTTCATTGCGCCCAGAAAAAGACTTCCAGTTGTGTGAAGTAAAATCAGCAATTTAAATTAAATTTAAAGAGTTAATATATAAAAAAAACTGTTTTGTTGACAGCTCCCATACAAACTGAGCGTACCCCTTTTTGTGGGCCCAATGGGCCTAAGATAGCGGCCTTCGATATTATCTAGCCAAACTTTTGAAAATGGCGAATAGTATAAATAAATATAGTATTTGCCTTGTTTCGGTTTAAAACGACAAAATAAACAGTCTGGAATCATTTTCTTAAAAAACTTGTTTAGAGATACGCCACATTCAAATATTAGGCTAGAACAATTGAAGTGCACAGTAAAAAAAATCATGGTAAAATTTCATCTAAAAAGGAGTACATCTTTTATGTCAGAAAAAAGCTTTAATTTTACCTCTAATAATGTGTAAATTTACATCTGGTAGACGCTAGGAAAAAATATATGTAATCCCAAAAAAATATCAAACCGGCGATAGTTATATCCAGCTTACTAAGTCCGCGCCCCAACTCGCACGGCCATCTCGCCGCTGTGAAAACTGTATGATCAAAGCCAATGTAGCTCTATGTGCTCCGTACATTGTATACTGTATTTACTGCATATACGGTACATAGAGCTACATTGGCTTTGATCTTCCAGTTTTCACAGCGGCGAGTTGGCCGTGCGGGTTGGGGCGCGGAATTAGTAAGCTAGATATAACTATCGCCGGTTTGATATTTTTTTAGGATTATAGATATTTTTTCCTAGCGTCTGCCAGATGTAAATTTACACATTATTAGAGGTAAAATTAAAGCTTTTTTCTGACATAAAAGATGTACTCCGTTTTAGATGAAATTTTACCATGATTTTTTTTACTGTGTGAGCGTGCCGCGAAAGCCGTAACGAAAAAAAATTTCCCATGCAAACTTTGAGTGGCGGACTCCGACGATGCCCACTGGCTATCTGTCGGTGAGTACGCACAACTCACAAAAACTGTCATCTTAGGGTCCGGCTGGAAAAAACATGTTTAAAAAAAACATGACTCGCTCATAACATCAATTTCGAGAAAAAGTGAACATGAACAATTTCAACTCTTTCAGCCATGATTTATTTCCTCTACAAAAATTCCAATTTATAAGCCAATTCTTGCGCCCGCCAAAAAGACCTGCTGTTCCACAAAGGGGAAGAATGTTAGTTTAATACAGTCCAGACTCGATTATCCGTAGTCTCGATTATCCGAAGTTTCGATTATCCGAAGTTCGATACAAACCTTCGGATAATCGAACCACGAACAAAAAAAAATTCCGTATTTTTTTTTATTATCATGCTTTTAACATCAAATTCATGTTCTGCGACCACATTTTAGTATAACATGAATATTTGACTGCCTTTTAAATAAAAAAAAATGATATCACCGCCATTTTGACTGCCATCTTGGATTTAAAAATTCTCAATAACTTTAGAGTAGTTTATGAGTCATACCTAAGCTCGACCATCAAAAATGAAACAAAAATGTGATTGATTGTGCGAAAATTCGATTATCCGAAGATTCGATTATCCGAAGTGATTTTTTTTCGGATAATCGAGTCTGGACTGTATATACTTTTAGTAGGTTAAGGTATTGTGCTTCCGATGCCCCCGAGTTGCGAATTTATGGAGAGAACTCTGAACAACACAAAAGTTATCACACACACCAACAATTGCAAATCAATGTAATGTTATCAGTGAAAATTATTCAAATATAACAAAAATACTGCATCACGTTTGTTCATTTTCAAATGTTGTATTAAATAATTTAAATTTCAATAATAATAAAGAAATTAAAAGATCAAATAGATTGGATTAAATTGTGGATTTCTTTTAAATTAAATAATATGAATTGATCATACTTATGGCTTGCTTAGCAAAGAATCCGCTCACTTAGCCGATTTGATCCCGAGCATAACAAACTATTAAAAATTATTTAGAAAAAAATGGATTGGGACATAAAAAGATAAAACTAAGTGTTATCCATAGCTTAAAAATTTCAATTCGAAGCTAAAAATAAATAAATAAATAAATCTTTACGATTTTTTCTCAATTATTAAACATTTTAAAGTTAACGAATTGGCAAGTTTCAGTTTACGCGTAATATCGCTATGAGTGTTTATATTAGAAAAATGTTCTAATTCAGACTTTCAAAAACTATTGAAAGCTCTTGAATAAATTTGTTTTGTAAGGAATTCAAAAAGAATAATTTATAGTAATGTTTGAACTACCCAAATCATGCTTTTAAAATCAATCTTATACAGTTTAATAAAAAATGTCTGATTAGAAAAGCATTGTCATCATCAAATTCCTTAAAAATACGTATTATACGAAAAAATCCGTACAAAAATTCGGCCTGTAAAACAACCGCGAAGAGGGTCGAAAATCCGTAAGGTACCGTCATCAGGGGTGACATTGAGTCTGTGGGTGAGATTGGGTCATTAGGATGTAACAAAAATGACTTTTTGGCGGGCATTCAAGGGTTTGTTCCGGTGGGCATACTAAGCCCAAATGCAAAATATGAGCTTGATTGGACGTAACAGGAGTTGGCGCTCCTCCCTTCAATTTTAAATGGGATTTAACCCGTAAAAAAGATTTTTTCAAAAATGTCACTTTTCAAGGCATTTTGGCCACTGAAGCGTTTATTTTTAAGCTCATGTTTTGGATTTGGGCTCAATACGCCCACCGGAACAAACCCTTTAATGCCCGCCAAAAAGTCATTTTTGTTACACTCTATTGGGTCATACAAAAATGCTGAAATGTGTATGACCCAATTTCACACCCCAGACCCAATGTCACCCCAAATGACGGTACGGAAAAAATCCGTACAGTTGGTAGCCTTAACCCTCTACTGCCCAAATTTTTTTTTCGAAAATATTTATTTTTCCCGTGTTCAGAAGGTCATTTTGAGCAACTTTTGTTCTACGAAAAACTTTACTTTTCTTGTTTTATGTTTTTCTTGTTTCATTTTTAGTATTTTAATTTGCATTTATCTTGTTTAGTTTATGTTTGCTTTTGGTAGTATTTGGCCTACTCTACCACCTTATATAATTACATTTCGCCTATCTAATTTTTTCATGTTTTTACAGTCACTTTTTCAATTTTTTGCATGTTTTCCACATTTTCTGCTATAGAATCGCACCATCATCATTTAAATTGCAAAAAAATGTGTAGAGACATAGTCTGGGACACTACAAAAATTACTGCATACTTCTTTTTACTGAAAATATAGGAAATGTTAGTAAAAAACACAGCCAAAGTTGACCCCTTAAAAAATGACATTTTTAAAAACATTGGCAAAGTCACATAAAACAAGTTAAACTTCCAACCTTGAAATTTTCTAAAATTTTAAGAGTTCTTCTTTCCAATGCTTTTTAAAGATCAAAAATCGGTTGGAAAATTGATTTTTGGTGATTTTTTAGATCGAAGCCCGTCTAGAGGCGGGGTTAGGTTGTAGAGGGTTAATCATTCTTAGTGTTCAGGTTAAATGCTATTCATCTTGCTGTGATTAAATTTGTGGATATGAGTCCAAATTTTAAAATTCAGCCATCATTTTTTTTTTCTTCAATTTTTCAATCGAGTATTTCGAGCAAAATTCTTTTTTGTGTTTGTTTATTGCTTTACAAATCCGTTGAGACAAACTGTCCTTATACTCAATTGACGATCAATTGCACGAAAAACTCGTGACTAATTGCTTACTCAAAGCCCAATTATTCCGTGCAGATGCACTTGTTTACTTCCACAATCACCCAAGAGAGAGAGAGAGTGAGCGAGCGCGCGATAGCAACCAGTACAGTTCAAAGTGCAACGATGTGAAACCATTCGCAATGGAGCACCCGCAGTCGAGCAGTTTTTGACAGTTCGCTCCATAAGAAATACATTGTAGAAAAAAGCAAAAACTGCTCGAATGGAAATGCTCCATTCGTCCGATTGCATCGCGCCACACCAGAGTGACACGTGACTAATTAGGCCGATTTGATGGAAGTACACCTCGGAAGAAGGGCGGTGAGTGACGCTGGTGGCCAGAGTGTTTGTGGCTGCCCAACGAACCGGGAAACTAAATGATTATAAATTCATCTCTAATCATTGCTAATTGACTTCTGGGCAAAGCTGGACACACAGGAAGGACGTGAACTTGTAGCCGGGCGTGGTTTACGATGTGTGAATTGTGAATGAGTTTTGCCCCGAGAGGGAGAGAGATTTCAATTCAATTGATACGTCGTTTGTCATGATAGCATATTGATGCGATATTTGTGACATTTTCCAGGGGGTGAAACTATCGTTATCTGTTGGACAAGTGTTGTGTAAATAGTACTGATTCAGAGCAAAAAATTTATTGAGATGACTTTTATTCATTCAAAAATCCGCTTAACCGGTCAACGTTTGACCAGGAATTGAATGCGTAGCCGCTCATGCAGGTCAACATTGCTAACGATCCTTTCAAATCACCGACTAATGGTTATGGTGAAGCAGAGAATCATTTCGATTTGTTGCTATGGTCGAAACGAGTTCCGAAAAGCACGTGTTCGAGTGTGATTGGGTTAAACCATATTTCGAGCAAAATAAAAAAAAAGAAATAAAATAAGAAAACAGGCAAAAAACAACACTAGGGTTGCTCTCTTATCTGAATCGAACAAAATAACAAGCATGTCATCTGACAGCCAACGTTTTGCACTCGTTTTGATAACCAAATAGAGTAAAGTGAAACGAGGAGCACCCCAATGATAGTCAATGGAAACGCCACCGCCGCCGCTAAAGAGTTTCACAACCAATCAATGGATTGCGAGGATACGATTCGTGAAAAGTGCCGTCATCACTGTCGGACTTTCAATTCTGATGAATCAATTTATTCCCAATCAACGTATTTCGCGCACTTATCGGTTGAGCTAAAGAACCTATAAAAGGGAAATTATATGATGCAAGAGAACTGAAATAACGAAGTTTAACGAGAGCAGGGATGGAAAAATCGCAAAAAAAAATCATTTTCGCTTGCGAAATTTCTTCACCCACAAAAGAGAGAGGAGGCGAATCACGCAAAAGAAAATCGCTCCGGAACTGGTCGAATAAAATCAATCTGTTGAAGATTTTTTTTGTCAGTGCCCCTTAAACCTAATTATCAAGATGATGATTTTTTTAGATCCCTTTTACCGATATTTCGAGCGTGAGAGAAGAGAGCCAAGTTCCCTTCCGATTTTTCTCTTGTGTGTGTGTGTGTGTGTGCAACCAACCAAACGGGACCACGCGGCCACTTCTTACAAATTGAGTTGTGTCCATGTATTTTTAGATCTACATTCTATACATGCAAATAACTCGCATAGGCATGTGGAAGGTGTTAGCTCTGCCGAGCTTCGGAGACCCATTTCTACGCTGGCTAGCCGAGCGCGAGGTACTTCTGCTTTATCGACAAGCCCCGCCCTGAAGAACGTTTGCATCAATCGGATTCAAACGTTATTTAGAACTTCCGAACCCTTATCAAATGGACAAGGACCCAGCGCGTATATAGTTGATAGTAACAGTATTCCTAATTCCAGTCACAGCTCACCAAGCCGTGATGGCCTAGTGGTTAGCGTTTTTGCTTACCAATCCAAAGGACGGCGGATCGATCCCCGAATCGAGTGACTTTGATTATTCGTTCATGTTCAGGAGTTTCAAGATTAATATTTCCTATCTAGATTAAATTTTCAAAACAACCTATCCTTCATGGGTTTCCTATGCAGATAGGGCCTTTTGAAAATTTAATCGAGCTATACTTTCTCGTTGGGAGCAGATGGGAATCGAACCCAGGACCATTCGCTTTCAAAGCGAACACCGTAACCAGTCAGCCACGGCCGCTCCTTCCCTTCCGATTTTTTCTCTTCACCCTTAAAATCCCAATCTCTAAAAAAAAAGGGGAAATTTGTATGGAAATTCCCCCTTTTTCTCGAGCTTGGAAGTTTAGGTGTTAATGAGGGTCAAATGATATTCTTTTGATGATGATTCTTCCATCGCTGAACGAGAGAAAACAATACTTTGAATAAGGATCAATATAAGATTCTGCAGTAAAATATTTCGCCTCCTCCACGCAACATCTTAATTTTAGCTCCATGATTATTATGTTTCGTACTTTACAATAAGTGAAATTTAACCTATTTTAAGATATTTTTTTCAAATCAATTTAATCCCTAATTTACTTTGCATATTTAGCTAAGAACGTAGCATTTCAAAGTTAACTTGATCCTTCAATTCTGCTCATTAGCGGCGCTCGCCAAGCCAAGTTGCAGATCTCAAGAAAATGTACATGTAAGGCTACCAAATGTTTGTTTTTGACCCTCGGTGCTGATTTTTACGCAAAATTACTCATCTCTAAGCGTTATAAATGATCATTAACGAAACTTAAACCCAATCATAATTTTAATAATACGCAAAACAAAATATAACATCCCTTACAACCAAAGCGAGACGCGCCCGAATTAATCATAACCTAACACAGACCACCGACAATTTCTTGGAAACAGGTTAGCACCTGGCAAACAAGAAACAAACTTCCAAAACTGAGCGCAAATGCGCGTTGGCGGTTCCTGGAAGCACCACCAGGAGATTTCTCGTAAATTGAGCAACGCGACAAAGTCACCCGGATTCTGCACGTGACAACGCTCTTTGGAATCTGAAGTAAATCAATGGTGGTTCATTAGGGGAGAGTCACCTATTATGGGAGCAAACAGTTTGTCAGAGTCAAAAAAAAATATTTGTCGCTTAAAATTTAACATCACACAAAACAAAATTAAGATAATGTGAAAGTTTTTATCGCCACAAAAACAGCAGGCAAACCTGTTTCAAATGTCCTAAATTGCAACAATAAATTTGTGTTGCTTCGCTTCTTTGTGGCCGAGCAAGCTGCACATTTGAGTTTGTAACTCAGTGAAACCATTTTGAACCCGGGGTGCCCCTTCGGGAGAACCCGTGAAATAAATTATGATTGGAGAAAGGAAGGACGGCTGTGGTCACATGGTTTGAATAATTCCGCCATTTATTGACGCGAATGGACGCCGAGGTCTGGCAGGAAGGTTGTGGGTTATTAATGGAACTTAAATATTATTGTAAGTTATCAAATGGGTAATTCTCCGCCAACTCACACAGCAGTTGCCCCGACCCCTCTTCGATTTGCGTGAAACTTTGTCCTAAGGGGTAACTTTTGTCCCTAATCATGAATCCGAGGTCCGTTTTTTGATATCTCGTGACGGAGGGGCGGTACGACCCCTTGCATTTTTGAACATGCGAAAAAAGAGGTGTTTTTCAATAATTTGCAGCCTGAAACGGTGAAGAGATAAAAATTTGGTGTCAAGGGGACTCTTATGTAAAATTAGACGCCCGATTTGATAACGTACTCAAAATTCCGAAAAAACGTATTTTTCATCGAAAAAAACACTAAAAAAGTTTTAAAAATTCTCCCATTTTCCGTTACTCGACCGTAAAAAATTTTGGAACATGTAATTTTATGGGAAATTTAATGTACTTTTCGAAAATACATTGACCCAGAAGGGTCATTTTTCATTTAGAACAAAATTTTTCATTTTAAAATTTCGTGTTTTTTCTAACTTTGCAGGGTTATTTTTTAGAGTGTAATAATGTTCTACAAAGTTGTAGAGCAGACAATTACAAAAATTTTGATACATAGACATAAGGGGTTTGCTTATAAACATCACGAGTTATCGCGATTTTTCGGCCGTTCATGGTCACCCGCGACAGACACGGACGACGAAACAAAGAGAAACGCAAAAAGTTTTTTCGGAATTCTGAGTACGCCATCAAATCGGGCGTCTAATTTTACATAAAAGTCCCTTTGACACCAAATTTCTATCTCATCACCGTTTCAGGCTGCACATTATTGAAAAACACCTCTTTTTTCGCATGTTCAAAAATGGAAGGGGTCGTACCGCCCCTCCGTCACGAGATATCAAAAAACGGACCTCGGATTCGTGATCAGGGACAAAAGTTACCCCTTAGGACAAAGTTTCACGCAAATTGAAGAGGGGTCGGGGCAACTTTTCCCGATTTCGTGTGAGTTGGTAGAGAATTACCCAAATAGAAGACACCAAAACTGATATTAGGTACAAACAGAAAATGATTTATATTTTGAATCAATAATTCAAATCTAATAAATTTGGAATCACCGAACTCGAATATGGCCCTAGAATGCTTTAAATTTGTTTGGGAATTTGCAATCCAAGATGGCGCCCAATATGGCGGGGACTGGAAGCTGGAAAGTTTATATAAAAATGTAACAGGCAATTAAAGTGCAGTTGAAGTTACTGAAAAAGATACCCGACACCTCATATTTTATTGAATTTCACTCGAAGGTGGGTCAATGTCATGTTGATTAAGACAAATTTTTAAAGATAATAATCAAGATAGGGGAAAATAGAGTAAACTTGGTTTGTATTTGACGCCTATTGAACTGAACCAATCTTGACTACTTCTAGTTAAAAGCAGATGAGTATCATTTCTTGACAGCGCATTTCCTGCCCAACCATAATTCATGTGCAGCTGATTAGGTGATTAGGTATCACCACAAAAATCCCATTCCAAGTGCACATTTGGCGCACATTGTGTTACCCAGCCATGTGCCGCTAATGACCCGCCGATAGATAAATATACCTGCCCTGAATGTTGCGTGGCAGTCATCGCTCGATTGAATCAATAAAAAGATAACAATGAAAAAAAAAATAAGTCACCCTACCCACTTAGCGAGGGTGTGTCAACCCCAGAAGAGAGTACGTGACTCGGCTACTCAACGGGCCCGAAAAAAAACGCGCGCAAATGGCTTATCAGCAGCCAAAGTTCGCCTGAGTAGGTTGCTATTTTTCGGGTAAAAAACCCGCAAAACGCGTCTCCGAACACCGACTCATCACGTGCTGACGAATGACGAGTGAAAAAAAAAAACAAACGTCCGCATCACCCTGCCGCGACGATTCTGATTATCATGGTTTGTTGGCGTTATTACGTTACATTCCGCATGATAAGTGATTTCGGTTGCGGTAGAATTTGAAGATTTGATTAGAGCGCTCAAGGGGAATATCCAGAATATTCTCGAGGTTGTTATCGCAAAGTGAGAGTGTTGCAAAAGTACACAAAGTTTTACGATAAACACCGTAATTTTGTAGTATATTTAAACAGCAGCATTCAATAGCTTGCCTCAACTCCCAAAAACCATCTAACTAACAAAGCGAGCTTTTCATTGAGACACCAAGAAAAGTCTACAATCTGCTAAAACAGTCATCAGCGAATCCCTTTGAAAAGATTTTGAGTTGAACGTAGATTTTGTTTAGAAATATCGGACATTCACCGGCTGATGCATTTGTTTATACGGTTACACGCGGGCCATTTAACTCAGCTGCGAGCGCAGCAATTTTCAAACAGGTGGAGTTGATACTCTCGGATGATGGGCTGTTTTACTTGATGTTGATTCACTTTTACGTTTGCTGAATCATCATACATCAAACCATGTGTGCGATTCGGCTTCCATTGCATTGCATTGGGCGGCAATTTCTGGAATTTGCAGATAATTGAAATGACACGTGACGGGCGAGCAGAGATGCATCATCACGAGTGAAGGTCGACGAAGATTGAAAACATTTCTCAGGAAAAATTCCTCAATTAACTCATTCCCGCCCAGAGTAATATCTGTATTTCCTTGTTGCTAATAGCCTGATTTAGTAAATTGCATACATTTTAAATGAATCCCAGATTAAAAACTTTCAGTTTCTAATTAAATAAAGATTTTTTGCAAGATTCCAAGTTAAAAATCATAGCAATGTTACATCTAGGAAGGGTTACAGAATAATGTTAGAAAAAAATATGTAATGTGTTATTTTACAACTTTTCTGGTGTAATGTAACTTTTCAGTCTAAATTGAGGTAAAATTACATTATAAAAGAGGTAATATTCAACCTTCCAAAATTACACCTTCCAAATTTACATACATGTGAACACAGTTAAAAATTGTATAAATCCGGGAGGTGTAAAATAGAAAGGTTTAATATTATCTCATTTGTGATGTTACCTCAATTTAGCCTGAAAAGTGACATTACAACGAAAAAGTGGTAAATTTGCACATTTTTAGATCAAAAATTACACACTTTTTTCTGACATAAAATATGTCCTCATTCCCAGATGTAGTAAAACCAACTCTACCTGAACAGATCTTTGTCACCATATCAGCCATCCATTGCCGGCCTCTTCCATTTCAACCGCGCACCAGGGACAAGGAAAAGAATTTGTAAGACGGAAAGTATTGATGCTCCACTCTTTTTTAAGGGGATAAGGGAAAATCTCCACGATATCCTCAAATAAAATTCACTTGAAGTTAGGCTTCAAATTTATATCATAAATACACTTTTTTCTTCGTGCTATCTTGGCGCACGTGCATTTTGGGCCAAATTGAGTTAAGAATTCCAATTTATTTTCAGCTTTCAATTCCTCACCTGGTGACTTCCACAAATCCGAAACGAAGTTGACTTTGTAGTTGTCGGCCACCATTGCTAGTACCAACCACTAGTGTCTTCCTTTTTATCTACAAGGACTTCGCCGCCCTGGGCTCCTAAGTGTATGAAAGTATGGCACGGAGCGACGGCGCCGAATACCCATATTTACACAAAGAATTTTAGAGCGCCCGCCGCGGGATTCGAACCGGCGACCTCTGGATTGTGAGTCCAGTGCGCGGTCCGATTGATCCACACGGGCGGGACAAATCCCACAAATCCCCAAAATTCAATTTCGATCCTGAGATATTAAACAAAAACCGGAACACTTCGTACATTGTTGTCACTCTTAATATGGGCGAATTTTGATCTGATAGTGCCTTGACATACCCTCCAAATAGCTGCAAGTGCGGCAACTGGCCAAAGGAATTTAAGTCAGAACGTGGTTGACACACATGCATTGCCGACTATTGTAAACATTTTTAATTATGTATAACTAGGGACTCCGGCAATTCAATTCAATTCAATTGAACTTCGGGAAAATGCACAGAACGGTCAGCCAAACAAAACGTGTTTGTTATGGTTTACAATGCATGCTCTAATTTTCGTTCAAGGTCAAACATTAAAACGCGTTTTTGTCGGAACGTCGCTGTGCGCCAAGACAACACGATCACGTTCAAATGAAGCTTTTGCGAAATAAAAGCTCAGGATGTCCCCTTTTCGTACCCGCCTTGGAAGAATTATCCTAATTGAAATTGTTATTGGTATTTTTTCTGGACATTACAAACAAATGTTATATAAGAGCCAGGTGACCTATACCGGATCCAGCAAGCCGTACTGCCTGAAAAGCTCTTTTTGCAATCCAGTCGTGAAACATTCATTCTCAAGCGACGAAATAGCCCACTTTTTCTACAAAAAAATACAGATTCGAAAAGTCATATTTTCGATACAAGTGCTGAAAGTTACACTTTTCAGCACTGAAATTGCACTTGTATCGAAATAGTAGTTTATGCAACAAGTTGCAAAAAGAGGATTTTTTCAGCACGAGTCGTACATTTATCCAACGAGGTTCATCAATGCAATTCCGAAAAACACCCATTGAGTGAAATTTTAAGACAAATTTTCATGTATTTTGACAATAATTCATTTAAATCAATTTTTTTGAAAAGTGTTACTTTTCGAAACAAGTGCTGAAACGTTTTGAAAAGTGTTGCTATTCGATTCTATTATTTTTGGTACAGAAAAGTAGGCTATTTCGTCGTTCAAGAATGACTGGAAAAGTAAGTAGTTTCACGACGGAATTGCAAAAAGTAATATTTCCAATATTGTTTAGGTTTTAATGATGAATTGACTAAACACATGGTCATTTGACTTAACATTTTATTCAAAGGTTGTTTATCGGAAGAGTAAAACAAAATGCGATTCCTTTGTGAAACCTTGTTAGCAACTTGTTACAAAACATGATTTTTACAGCACCCGTCGTATATATCCACCTCGGCAAACCTCGTTGGATAAATATACGACTCGTGCTGAAAAAATAAGCTTTTTGCAACTTGTTGCATAAACTACTATTTTGCAACTCGATGCAAAATTCTAGATTCTTTTCAGCACTCTTAATCAGGGATGGTATTTTCTCATTTCCTCGCCGATGGCCGAGGGCTTTTAGATATCGTCCCTCGCTCAAATCATCAAATTTTCGGCGTTCTCCCAAAACTGCATCAAGAGAGCGAAACGAAAACGACGCCGATGAAATAGCGAGCAACGAACATACCGATGCGTAAGACGGAAAAAAATCTCTCACACAGCCAGTCCCCTCGCTCAAAAAGCAAGAGAAAGAGCAATCGTGAAATTCTCTCGCCCGTAAGCCCTGTAGAATGGGGTTCATTTGTGTGCGTGAGCTCCAGTGTATGTATACAGCAATTTCGTGTGCGTGTCTCTCCGGTTGGAACGATAGTTCCATCGGAGCCAGCGATAGGGTATTTCTCGTCGATGTGATGGGCTTTCGATATTCGCGATAGCAAGCCGACCATCACTCGGCTGCGAAAGAGAAGAGAAGTTTTAAGAGACGAGGAACGCACCGAAATATGCATCAATGATAGTGCGATGGTGATGGTTTACCTACCCTGCTCTTCATATTAATCCAACTTGAAGAAACTTGTTGGATTATATAGTTCTGAACAAATCTCGGGTGAGTTTTCAAAAATCCGTTAGAGCCACTGTGACCACCGGCACTAATTTTCATTTATCTTCAAATTGAAACAACATTTCATTTGTTTTAAGTTCAGGGCTATTGAAGGTCGTGTAGTTGAACAATCTCAAGCCTTTTTGAAATTGGTTTTTCGTAGGTAGGTCGAATACCGATGCAAAAAAGGCTTTGTTTACCAATGGCTCTTAAATCGATTCCCGGATACCCGAAAAATGGCCAACTTGTTTTTTTTTTTGAAGTCCCACCATGTTGCATATTTAACTGAAATTTAAAGATATTGGCCATGTCATTGATCTCAAGTGAGAGCTTTTTTTATCCGACCAGCGGACCAGAAGGCTGTTCTAAATGTTATACACTCTTTTACACCGACTTATACCCAGAGAGTGAATCAATAAATAACTTTCCACGAGACACGATATCGTGACAATTTTCCCAGCCAGCTGTCGAGGTATAATTTACTTGCATCACGCTAAAAAACATGGTCCTGAACCGAATAAGAAACAAGTGAAAAACGTTCATTAAGAGTAATTGATTTCTGGCGTTTTTGGGTGCAAAATTTTGTCTGACCCACTTCAACCCTTCTTACATGCTGTCGCGAAATAAAAATCACCGACACCAAGTTCAAAGCGATGTCGCGCTATCAATATTCGATATTTTTCGCGATAGCTGATGCGCACGAGTTGTTAAAATGTGTAACGCCTCAATAAATAGGAATTTCTCGAGCTGGGAAGCTTGGAATTCGCAAGTAACACTTTTGCACGTGGTGCGTGATTGACAAGTTCAAGTTCCGGAAAATTACTGGAATTCAGAAACAATTGACTTACTGAGAATAAATATAGCTCAGCGTGTTCGCACAAGCGACAAATTTCTATCAAATGTGTCAATCAACTTAATTTGACAGCACATTAGCACGGCCAAAGCAGCGTTCCAATTAATATTCATTAAAAAGACTACTCTAAAGCTTCAAACACGACCCAATAACGATTGCCGATTCGATCGAGCATCTTTATTGTGGCAGCTCGCTCGAGATACATCGTCTTCCTCCTCGCGTGAGACTGATAACGGTCGCCGCCGCCGGCTGGAAGTGGACACGTTTTGCGGACAAAACGACAATTCATTGAATCAGCCCCAGCCAGATTGAGCTGGCAATAAATTCACATGTTGCTCGAATCGAATCCAATCACTGCTTTCTGGCTCCCAATTATCGATTGTGATGGCCGCGGGCGGTTCACTCAATTGAACAACGTCAAACACTGAATAATGACTGGTTGCGCCGCAAATAAATTTCATTTGAGGACCAACAAGTCACATTTGGTTTGATTGGAAGCGAAAGACAGGAAGTTGGCACAATTTATCTGTAGAATGTTTGGAGCGGAAACTGATGATCAGCTCTGTGCTGGTGTTTCATGCTCAAGCTCAATCCAACGAATTATTTCTGCGGTAAACTTAATGCTTGATGGCCTGACATTGTTTGCAACTCAATTTTGAGTACAGAGTGTTACAGATTGGCCAAGACCACAAGACAGGCGTAGTTTTGAGTACTCTGTTTCTTTTTTAAGAGCAAGAGCATCATACTTTCTCCGAGAAACTTGTAGAGCAACTTTATATGATTTCAGTTTTAATATACCGTAAACTGGGGTGACTTTGATAGGTTTTTCAAATGCCCGTCAAATTAATATCTAATCATTTTTGAGATTTTTGAGTATGTAAGCTTTAAGGGATAGCTTATTATCGAACATATATGCAAAAATGTGACTGTTACATTGGATGTATCAAAATTAGTGGCCAAATCAAATTTCAATCAATGTCACCCCGGGCTATCAAAGTCACTCCAGTTTACGGTAGGGTAAACGTAGTTTAAAAAAACTGCGAAAACATGAGAATACGTTTTTTTGCAGTTTGGAACCCATAAAACCCTAAAAACTGGATATAATCCAGAGCGTTTTCCAATTGATCCACACTGGTTATCATAAAACTTCATATAAACCTATGACCTACCGATATTTTCCAGCTAGGTTTTAACTAAAACGGAATGATTGAGTTATTCCAATTTCATCACCCAGACAAAACGTCCAATCAACACGCAACGTGAGAGCACACCCATCATCTATCACCTGGCTTACCTGGAACGAGAAAGGAGAACGAAAAGGCAATTGATTAGTTTAATTGATCACAGTGCAAGTTGATTGAATTTTATCAGCAAATGCATCCATCGACACCCACGCACTCGATTCTGGCAGGGATGGCCAATCTATGGCACGTTGCAAGATTTGCCAATTTTATTAAAAATTTGACCTTGGCCGCAGCAGTGTAGCGAACTGGCGTCGGTGTCGCTGAGCTGGCGGCTGTTGTTGGAAAATCGATACCCCATCATCGTAACGCAAATGAACGGCGACGGACCAGCCAGGCTAGAGTGTGATGGCACCTCGCGTAATGGAAATGTTTTCACACACCAGAGACTGAAAACGTTATAGTCCGAGCTCGGAAGGCACTTTTTTCCACGGTGTCAAGCACATTTCATAATCGCCGCGCAATCTATAAGCTGAGCGATTGTGTGTGTGTGTGTGGACGAACATGAATCAAGTGACGCAAGCGAAATCTAATCGGAATTAAAATAAACACTCGACCACTAACAAAAAAAAACCAGCTCCGTAAACAGTTCTCTTCTTCTAATCAGCCACAGTCCCACGGTTCCCGGAGCCCGCGAAGGCCACAACGTGGATCATAATCATACCGGAATTTGTTTGTAAAGCAAACGGATGCAGCCCCAAACATTCGCGAAGTGTTGATGATCGCAACAACACAAAATAACAAAAATCGAAAAGAGATTTGTTAACTGCAGAGATAACCTCGGCAAAACTAAACAAACATCGTCCCAGAATAGCTCATATTGTTTCGAAAAAGCAAATGCAGATAATATTTCGATGCTCTCGTGTATCATGTTTGCTGGGATCCCTCTGTAGATAGTACAAGAGTGCACTCAAGCATCGATTTCGTACGCTACCGTATTTGATCAAGTTGCATCAAGATTCAAATTAACAACGCCAGACTTTTGAAAGCAGATCGTCTAATGTAAAGAACAACAGTAAACAGATTTTTTTAAATTCAAAAATAGCATTTAGAGTCAATGTCGCTATAAGGCTTAGTAGTCATTTCAGACCCATTAGAGCAATTCTCTGAGATTTCGGTCATTCGATTTTTTTTTTTGTATTTTTTAATCCGGCTGAAACTTTTGTGGTGCCTTCGGTATGCCCAAAAAAGCCATTTTGCATCATTAACTTGTCCATATAATTTTCCATACAAATTTGGCAGCTGTCCATACAAAAATGATATGTGAAAATTCAAAAATCTGTATCTTTTGAAGGAATTTTCTGATCGATTTGGTGTCTTCGGCAAAGTTGTAGGTATGGATACGGACTACACTAAAAAAAAATGATACACTTTTTGTCACTAAAACTTGATTTGCAAAAAAACACTATTTTATTTTATTTATTTTTTTTTTGATATGTTTTAGAGGACATAAAATGTCAACTTTTCAGAAATTTCCAGAATGGGCAAAAAATCTTTGACCGAGTTATGATTTTTTGAATCAATACAGACTTAGAAAACATCAATTTTCATGTTTTTTAACCTTTGCATGGCAATATCTCAGCAACTAAGGGTCGTATCAACAAAGTCCGAAAAAGCAAAATATAGAGAATTTACTCAGCTTTTCAAAAATATTTTTTTTTCAATAGTGGGCAAACATGGGCACTATTTTTAAAAAAATAAAAAACTGTGACTATTTCCAAAAAAGTTACCCAAAATGGTTATAACTTGAAAACGGTGCACTTTATCAAAAATTCACTAAAGTACTTTTTGATTGCAAATTCGATTTTACATCGAAAAATGAAGTTGAAAAATTTTTGCGACCAATATTTCGATTTTTTGAAAAAATCTGTATTGATTCAAAAAATCATAACTCGGTCAAAGATTTTTTGCCCATTCTGGAAATTTCTGAAAAGTTGGCATTTTATGTCCTCTAAAACATATCAAAAAATAAAAAAAATTAAAAATAGTGTTTTTTTGCAAATCAAGTTTTAGTGACAAAAAGCTAAATTAAAAATCACCAATTTTTTTTTTACCGTGTATCATTTTTTTTTCAGTGTAGTCCATATCCATACCTACAACTTTGCCGAAGACACCAAATCGATCAAAAAATTCCTTCCAAAGAAACAGATTTTTGAATTTTCACATATCATTTTTGTATGGACAGCTGCCAAATTTGTATGGAAAATTATATGGACAAACTAATGATGCAAATTGGCTCCTTTGGGCATACCGAAGGCACCACAAAAGTTTCAGCCGGATTAAAAAATACAAAAATTAAAATTAAAGATAAAAGACCGATTCCGTAGAGAACTGCTCATTAGGCTAAATCTCATTAATTCCATCAATAAGAAAAACATATTTTTGATCAGGTAATTCTCACATGTTTAGCAGGTAACTGATTCTATCCTATTTCTATCAACTTTTTTATCCTGTTTTTTAGGCAAGCTGCTTAAACAAGCTTAAAAAATCCAAACATTTTCCTATATAATTTTTGATTGTTCAATCTTATCTCCCTAACCCCATTTACAAAATGTTTCCCAATTTATATTATTTAAACAACTTAATTTGCTTCTGTTTGCTCGCTTCCTAAGCTGTATGTAAAAAAAATAAGTTAAAAACGGTGTAATTGAACGTCAAAATGCGGGGTACCAGATGGAATAACATGATGTTCCTCTAAAACTAGAACCATTGTCAAGCATTTACCAGTGAAAATTAAACGTAACACGTGAGCAATTCTCTACCAAAACCGGAAATGGATTTTTTTTTGTATTTGGCTCAAATTTTGTCGGGGCCTTCCTCTATGACCAAAATTTTGTGTCATTGGTTCACCCATACAAGTCTCCATACAATTTTGGCAGCTGTCCATACAAAAATGGTACGTGAATATTCGAAAATCTTTAACTTTTGAATGAATTTTATGATCAATTTGCTGGAGACAAGTTGTAGGTATTGTGGAGAACTATTCAAAATAAAATAGATACACGGATTTTTTTGTGTGCTTTTTTTAATTAACTTTTTTTCACAAGAACTCAATTACCCAAAATCTGTTTTTTTTTATTTTCGAGATTTTTAGATATGTTTTACTGCCGTTCTACGCATTATTGTCCCATGTAATTTTTGGTCGATTCTGTCTTTTTGTCATTAACCTTAACCTAAAAGTTTGACGTTTACTTTTCGAAAAACACATAAATGTAGTACTTTGTTCGGAAACTTATTGAAAACAACACCAATTCTGTTTGTCCCATCGCTGTACTTCTACGCATAATTGTCCCACCAAGTATTTCTTTCACGTAATTATCAGTTTTACGAATTATTGTTTCTTGTTTACCTATTGTACAGCAAAAGGATTACATTTAAGAGTGGTAAACTGCTAACTGGGATGATAAGGGACTTTCGGGGTGAACCACGGGACAATTATGCGTAGAAACACAAAAAACGGTCGAAAAATTTCATACGCGTTTTTCTCAGTTGCACTTTTTTGAACATGGGACGATTATGCGTAGAACGGCAGTTTAGGGGACAAAAACATTTGAGCCATAGTATGGTATGGTATAAGTATGGTCAAACATTTTGCCGCCGAATGTAATTGCGTAAATAAAATTTTTTGGACTTAATTTTTCAATGTAAAACTGAATTTGCAATCGAAAAATACTATACAGGTTGAAGTTTTCTAAGTCTCACCCAACTCTCCATTTTCTAATGTCGATATCTCAGCAACTAATGGTCCGATTATCAATCTAATCTAATCTAATCAGACCCTAGCGCAGCCAATCTTTCGAAGGGATCCTGGAGAGCGCCTTAGGTTAGATGACGCCTAGCACTCTTCTTGTCATTTATTAACATTTGTAGTGCGCCATTGCATTAGAATGCATTGAAACATCACAAGCGTTAAAGCGGCCAGGCCTACTGCGTAAAGCCGTATCGCAGAGATGACTCGTAATTGGGTAGAGTTTGAGCACAGAGTGTTCGAACAACAACACAATTCTGAATCGACGGGGAGGAAGAAGCGTGGGGACACACCACCATACGCTCCGAAATTTGGTTGTATTCGTTGGGAGCACCATGCTAAGAAGGTTTGGTACTCCGGGACCCTCTGGGATGGGACATTTTTTTTCCACGAATGCCCTGGACACTATTTGCCGTGGTTATAGCGCCACAACTCCAGGGTTGTTACGGGAGAGTCGAAAAAAAAATCCGCGCCAAATCCGCGCCGACCTAAAATGCGAAATCCGCGCCATATAAAAAAAATATCGCGACCAACATTTAAGAAATTTTATTTTTTAATGAAGAAAAACTAATTCAGAAAGTATTTGATAAAAAAAACTCGTTTTATGTTTAAAGGCTCCAAAAGAATGAAAGCAATAAATCCATTTTAAAAAAATACCTCAAGAGACGGTCAAGGCAAGGGTCATGAAAAAAATCTTCAAAATAGAAAATACAATATTTAAAAACCTAAAAATTTAACTTCAAAAATATAAGCTCAAAAATAAATCAAAATCTAAAATTTTAAAATGATAAAATTTTAAATTTCGAAAGTCTAAAAATTCAAAATCTAAAATTTTTTATACAGTTTGTAATCCAAAATCCTCGCTAAAATTTCACTCCAAAATTTAATTTTCGATATTTAAAATATTTTCTTCTTATAATTTCAAAATCTCTAACATAAAATATGACTTCAAAAATTGAGGCAATTTAAGAATTTTAGAATTTAGGAATTTAAGAACTAAGAATTTAAAAATAAAAACATTTAAGTATTTTAGAATTTAAAACCTTAAGAATACTAAAATTATTTTAGATTTGAGATTTTTTTTTGTTTTCTATATTGTTTTGAATTTGATATTTTTCAGTTTTTAAATTTTGACTTTTAAATGTTGATTTCAAATTTTGATTACCCAAATTTTTGGTATTTTGAATTTCAGATTTCTAAAATTTTGAATTTCGAAATTTCCGATTGCTTAAATTACAATTTTAGAAATTTCGAAAAAATAATAATATGTATTTTAATTTGTTTTTTGTTAATAAAAACTATTAAAACAAAAAAAGTTTCGAATTTTTTAATTTCTGAGGCTTTGAATTTGTAATGTTCTGATCTTTTTATTTTCGCCAAGAATGTTTAAAATTAGAAAAAAAATATTTCTGCCGATTAAATTCAATTCCAAAATTCAAAAGTGGAGGCCAGCTTCTGTTACGTCTAATCAAGCTCATATTTGGCGCCCACCAGAACAAGCCCCAATAATAGTTTTTGTTACACATTCTAATGTCTATATCTTCGGGAAAAGTTTGTAATATTTGATTTACAATGTATTAAAAATTGAATAAATCCAGTATAAAATTAAAAATAAATAAGGTTAAAAATCATTACTCAAAACTCAAAAGAAATTAAATATTCAGAGCCGGAGATGTTAAGAAATGACAAGAAACATATAAAAAATAATTTCTACATAATCTTTATCTTCATTTTTCGACGTTTCGTACTAAGAAAATACAAACAAACATTTTCAGAAGAAAATTCAATTAATAAAAAATATGAAATTCTTGCACTCAAAGAAAAAAACATTATCGTAATTCTTGATAATATTTTTCTTGATATTTGAAAGTAATTCTATCTCTATCTCTTTATTTATCAAAATTGCCATCCGCGCGAAATCCGCGCCTGAGCAAAATTAGCCAGCAAATCCGCGCCAGATCCGCGCTATCCGCGCGAAACGCGCCATCCGCGCGATCCGCGCCGTCCGTAACAACCCTGCAACTCGCTCTCTGTAACAGTATTCCTAATTCCAGTCCACGCTCCGATTACCGCTAATGGTCCGATTATCGATATTAAAAAATTAAACAATCGCAAACAATATTTTGTTTTTTTTTTTTAATCAAGACTAACATTTCAAAAGGGCGTAATATTGAATGTTTGGCCCTTCTTAAATGTTAGTTTTGATTCAAAATAAAAGAGAAAATTGAGGGTTGTTTGGGTGAGACTTTGAAAACTTCAATTTTCCTGTTTCTTTTTCTTTAACCCTTTCAGGCCTGAATTTTCAAAAAAATAATTTTTTTAGTCAATGATGGGAAAATGATTCTAATGGCCATACGAAAATTATAGGCTAGTTTTGGAAATTTTGATATTTGGGTCATATATGACCCATCAGGCTCGAAAGGGTTAAGCCGCTGAATGCCACAAATATCGACGCCAACATTTCAAAAAGCATCATGTACAACATGTTTTGAGAAAAACGCATTTGAATTTTGAGCATAATTTTTCAATTTCCATTTTTATAAAAGCAAAAGAAGATGTTCTAATGATAACAAACGATGAAAAAAAAATACCTTTATTAATACTTGATCATCCATATTCAATAAAACATTATTTCCGTCAGTATATTTAAGAAAAACAAACATAACTTCTTTTGAAATCATAAACGTCTTAATCACCCTGCTGTCATTGGAGGGGAAGCTATGTTATGATTCGTTTTTAGTCGCCGAATGTACATGGCGCCTTTTGCAAGTAGAGGGGAAGTTTTGTTATGATTCGCTTTTCGTTGGCAAATGAACATGTCGTATTTTTCATGATGCCAGAGATTTTGTTCATGTTACTTTATTTAAAATCATTATTAAACAGACTTTTCTGGAGTAACTTTAGCTCATTTTTGGTGGAGAGGTAGCTTATTAGGAGTACTTTCAGAATATGCAATAACCCAGAAAGTGTCAAAATGTACATGATGCCTTTTGAAATGTTGCCGTCGATATGTCAATGTGACGGTAAATTTTAAAATGACTTCTTGGTTTCCACCTTAAAAAGCAAAAACAAACGCCAAAAATATTACAATAATTGTAACTAGGCAAAATTCCATTAAATTTCAACACTCAAAAAGTATCTGCAAGGGCTCAACAATGCAACCAAATAAAAAGTGAAGCCTTTAAAATCTGATTTTTCTAAGGTTCCAATAAACCAAATTTGAAAACACCCAAAAAAGATATTTTTTTTGGTTTATTACAAAAGAAAAGAAAATTGCAGAATTTTACTAATCTGAAGGGTAGTATAATCATTTTTTTTCTTGACACGATTTAATGCTGATAATCATTGAAGGAACCGGACTAAAAATCTGGGACATAAAATGAGTTGAATAAACAATTGAATCGAGAAATCGTAACTGGATCCTCCTGATGACGGATGGTGGCCTTCCGCCAAAGTCCAACCTAAACAAACATTCTCATCAACAAAACCCCCGCTACAGGATCGCAATAACGTTCAACATTCGACAAAATCCTGCTGATGGTGCGGCTCTTTTCATATCGAAATTCTCGCAACATTGTAGCATCCTACCACCATGCTTGGCGCCACAGTCGCGTGTGGGCGTTACGAAATGGGTGAAAGCAGGAGGATGAAATTTCTAGGACCTATTCATCGTCAACACCGTCGCCGTCGACTAATGATTATGCAAAAGCTCTCCTGGCACAATTTGTTCCACACTCGGCTTCATATAAATCACTCTCGACACATTCACACACACACACACCTTCGCGTAAAGCGACATTCAATGGGGGGGAGGGTTCTCCCCCTTCGTCATTCACAAAGAAGGGGAAATTCATTCAAGCGACGACCAAACGAGTGCGGTGGTGAAATCCTGTTTTGCCCCAACGGTCCTGCTCGCGCCACCTTGTTTTGCTGCACGCGCCCAGCGGCAAATCATCCAAGGTCAATGTTTACTAATGTGTTCATAGCCCAGCTTCTGGTGCTCAGGACCCGGTTCCTGGCCCGGGTCGCCCGGGGTGGTCCAGCAGCAAGAACCCGCTAATGCCACGCGTAATAGCTCCGGGAGCGAGAACAACACTGTTTATGGGCTGACGAAAAGCTGGAGGGGTTGGTGGGTATCGTGGGTCACACTGTAGCCCACACTACCCTGCCTCCTCGTTAAAGCTACCTGAGGGGAATGAATATTCACGGACCGATAAAGCGAGCGAAAAAGCTTGTTTTACTACACTACTCATAGCCCACGAGAGTGCTCTGAATGGAGTCACTGGGTTCTAAGTTGCCGCCAACTTGTTAATTGTACTGAATAAACAATAATTATAGAGAAATGGAATATGTTTAAATGTGATTAAACTGCGCGGTTGGCTGATTCATATCAGACTCTAGCAACCAACTAGGTTGTTTTAAAGCATATGCCAGAATGTTCTGCATAGATTCAGCTTTTCAAATACGGAACCCTTCGAAGAGTCACGACTTCTAAAGTCACACTACCTAAGAGCCTATTTAATCACATTAAAATATTTGTAAATGATTAAAAAAGTTTACGCTTACTCAATGGGTTAATATCTGCCAAATTCGCTCAAAATTAGCACAGATGCTTAAAATACCCAGGGTTTTTTTATGCCTCATATTAGTGGACACGAGTATGTGAATTTCAGTGATTTCGAAGAACCCACAGAAGAACAAAAAAAAATGCGATCAGATTCTTAAGGATTTCTCCAGATAAATAGAAAAATGTCTACTATCGTCATCCATCAATCGACGCTACCACAAGTAGCTGATGGCTCGTTCACCTACAGCTCTCTACCAAAGCGGCGCCGGTGGCTTCTGCTGTTTAGCATTGCCGGCACGTTGCCATTCTTCGTGTTGGTTTAAAGTAACCCGTAACGACTCGCACAGGTCGAGCGGGATTAAACGTGCAAAGACTGCTGCTCCAAATTTTCTCACTCTCTCCATAAAAGAGCAACTTGTAACACCGCACCACCACCACCAACATCACGAGGTTGATGATACCATAAACAGTCCCACATTTACTCAGTGCGGACGTTACGCATCGGCGGCCGTTACTGATCGTGTGGTCCGCCCTAGAACCGCCCTGGCGGGCCGAGGGCGAGCCGCCTGGGTGGTTGAAATTTGACATTTGAAATTTTTCAATTTCGTCCGCCCTCCATCCGCCTTGGCGTGCCATGGGCGCATCGCCTGGGCGGTTCAAACTGATCGCTGAAATGTTTCAATATCGTTCGCCCCTCAATCGCCGCGGCGAGCCAAAGGCTGATTGCCGTGGCGGTTTGCATCTGAAGGAATTTATCTCGAATTTGACATTTCAGTCAGTTTTCAACGAGCTTCGGTGGGTGTTGTTATTTAATCGGCGGCTGCTGATTTTCGTTGTTAAGTTTGTGTTGGGAGAAGTGTTGTGTTGTTTAGATTGTTTACTTATGTAAACAAACAGTTGAAAGTGCGTTTGAAATAGTGATTGAAGGTTGTTTTGCAAGAATCGTTATTGTTGGTGTAATTTATGTGACACCCCTTATAAATATTGTTGGCAGATGTGCAATCATTTGGAATACTTAGAATTTGATATGTTTCATTGTTGTTATGATTTGATTTGTTCTTTTTTGTATGTTTGTATGGAAATTTGGTGTACATTTTGGTAAAAAGTATATCTTTCCCAGGGAAACCTCTTGAAGGGTATCGAGGTGGCATTTACAAAGCGGATTTTGTGCCAATGTTTACTGAATTAATGTTAATGTTTTTTGTGTGAATGTTAACACTCTAAAAGTTGCGGGTTCAGTGCCAGCAGTGGAGGCAATTCGACGGTAACATTTCAAAAGGCATCATGTACATTTTGACACTTTCTGGGTTATTGCATATTCTGAAAGTATTCCTAATAAGCTACCTCTCCACCAAAAATGAGCAAAAGTTACTTCAGTAAAGTCTGTTTAATCATGATTTTAAATAAAATAACATAAACAAAATCTCTGCCATCAGCAGTCCCTGTTTATATAGCCCTGTCAATCTGTCAAACAAAAGACGACATGAACCTCGTAACGAAAAAAAAGCAACATGAACAAAGCGCCATGTACATTCGGCGAAAAAAAACGAATCATAACAAAGCGCTCCCCTCAATGACAGAAGGGTAATATAGACGTTGGTGATTTCAAAAGAAGTTATGTTTGTTTATCTCAAATAAAATTACGGAACTAATGTTTTATTGAATTTGGATGATCAAGTATCAATAAAAGCAACGTTTTTCATCGTTTGTTATCATCAGAACATCTTATTTTGCTTTTATATTAAAATGGGAATTGAAAATGGATGCTCAACATTCAAATGCGTTTTTCTCAAAACGCATGGTTTGTACATGATGCTTTTTGAAATGTTGGCGTCGAATTAGTGGTGCAGAAGCGATTTTTGTCTTTCTTTTGTTTGACGTTTTTTAGGTGTGCATGATGCAGGACGTGGGTAGGAAGTAATTTCAATTATTTTCAATTATCAGTTCAGCGGCAACAATATCATTTAAAATTGTGTTCAATTTTTTTTACAGCTTCCTGGATCATTTATAAATGAACTGCTTATATGTATTTATCTATTCTTCATTTGATTTATTTGAATGTTTATATCATTCCTATTCCTTGTCCTTTTTTCTACCATTCCTCCATACCATATATGATCAAATTTCATGAACTAACGACAGTTACTGAAATAGCAATGGAACCATCTGAAGAATTTTACTTTAAAATATAATTATCTTTCTTCCAGCTTCCGGAAATCTTCTTCAATTTTAATGCCTACATTTATCTATTCACTAAATGATTTATTTAAATGTTTATATCCTTCCTTATCCTATTCCTTTTCTTTCAGCAATGGAACCATCTGGAGCATTTGTCTTTTTAATTATAGTTGTTTGTTTTGCAGCTTCCCGGAATCATCTTTAAAATTACTGCTTATTTGTATTTATCTTTTCACTGTAAGATTTATGTTTATATTCATATCTACCATTTCCCCATACAATATATGATCAAATTGAATGACAAGTAAGAACATGGGGTGTAATCTACTAGGACACTTTCTTCGGATTAGCTGCGCTTGTGTTTGATTAGATTAGAGTATGAATTGTTAACATTCAATACGTTGCCTGTTTATATGTAATTACCAATAATACATGAACATTTTAAATAATTCAGTTTTTAAGAATTAGTTAAAGAATTGTTTTTATTTGCAGGAAATGTAAAATCTTCGCAACAAGTTTGCTTATCAATATATTATTTTGTTTCTTTATTTTTTTCATCATTTCACCTCAGTGAACTAACAACGCACGTAAGATTTATTAATTATGTTGAAAATTATGTTTTTTTTTTTCATATTTTTGTTTTATTTCTAAATTTCAGCACACATGAATCTACAAAAATCTGCATTTCTATATAAGGCACTTTGTGTTTTTTTTTCAGTTTTAGATGAACTTGAAAAAACACTATCAGAATCCTGAAGGAACCTGAACGGGTATTCTGCTTGGGCGGATGAAATATGTATGAAAGGCGAATCGAGGGCGGGCCAAGGCGGTTGGGGCTTTTTGGGCGGATGAACTTTATATGGGGGGCGTATCAAGGGCGACCCGCTGGCGAACCAACCTACAGGGGCGGCCGAACCGTATATGAGAGGCGCATCAAGGGCGAGCCAAGGCGGTTGGGGCGTTTTGGGCGGATGAACTTTATATGGGGGGCGTATCAAGGGCGACCCGCTGGCGCACCAACCTACAGGGGCGGCTGAACCGTATATGAAAGGCGCATCAAGGGCGAGCCAAGGCGGTTGGGGCGTTTTGGGCGGATGAACTTTATATAGGGGGCGGATCGGGAGCAATCCGCTGGCGAACCAACCTACAGGGGCGGCTGAACCGTATATGAAAGGCGCATCAAGGGCGAGCCAAGGCGGTTGGGGCTTTTTGGGGATGAACTTTGTATGGGGGGCGTATCAAGGGCGACCCGCTGGCGGACCATCTTACAGGGGCGGACGAACCGTATATGAAAGGCGGGTCGAGGGCGAGCCACGGCGGTTGGGGCTTTTTAGGCGGATGAACTTTCTATGGGAGGCGTATCGAGGGCGACCCGCTGGCGGACCATCCTATAGGGGCGGTTGAACCATACAAAAACGGCGTATGTGGGGCGGATGAACGGCGGGTGAAACATTTCAAGGCAAACCTGGGCGACCCCGGGGCGAGACGCTGGCGGACCAACGTCACGATAAAAAAACTGATCGTGCGCCAAATTGTTGCAAATTTTATCCGCCTGCGGGTCGCCCGTGGTCCGCCAAATCAAACGCTGGCGGATCGCCAGAGCGGTTTGGCGGTCCGCCAGCGAACCGCCGGCGGGCTGCCCAGTCAATGTGGGGTTCTTCGCAACAGAGTGCCGCAGCTGGGGCGAATAGGGACGCGCGGAGTGCAAAGGAACAGCTGTTTTGTTCATGTTTAACAAACAATATTTTGTTTAAGCAGCGCCAAACTTACACATACCAGATGTCACTATTTGCCCCAGTTGACGGTACACCGACTAGGTGGACGCAAATCGGAAGATGTAGGCACACGCCACAAATAGCTGAGCATACAGCAGTAGAAAAATCACCACCATCCGGTCGGTCGTCGGTCGGCTAGACGACGATGTTGTACGACTCGTATGACGTAAAAGACGCGCTCGAAAGATCAATAACCAGTCCCAATGACATCTTTGATGCTCGTGTTTTTTTTTTCTGCGTAGAGCAACTTGTCTGTAAATTAAGCGCCGGTTGATATGTTAAGTGACCATACCACACACTGGATGAACTTGATTTCACCGGGGTGCAGACTGATTGGGACGGAGAATTGATTAGGTACATTGGATGTTTGATTGCTGATTGATTTCCAACCCACACCAACATTTTCAACCAAGGTTACGTTACTTTATAAATATAATTTAAAAAACGTTACTTTAAACAACCTCAGTGATTGGTGCCTTCCTCCTAAAATCAATTGAAAAAGCTTTCTGATTGTATTCTATTGCGCCTGAATATATGCAAACAAATGATATAAAAGCGTTACTTACGTTTCTGCCATAAAAACAATAACATCTTTTGCAATCTTCACCCTTTTTGGTATCCGTCAAAATTATGTTTTAGCACAATACCTCATAACTTTTGATAGCGTTGAGAGATCTTCAATGTTTTGGGCTCGTTAGAAAGGGTTTTTGATTACCTATCCAACGATGGGTCGTATGATAGATCCGAACAACTTTTTTATCCAAATTTTTGAGATCCGGCCTCAAAAAAGTGTATAAATAACACTTAAGTGACCATAACTTTTGATATGGTTGTCAGATCTTCAACGTTGGAAAGGTCTTTCAAATACCTATCTAAAAATGTATAACATGACGGGTTTCCTTACAAAAACCACCCTTTTTACAATCATTCTGACTTTAGTCAAAATCGTTTTTTTAGCATAACTTTTGAAGTACTTAACTAAACATCATTATTTATAGATAGTGACTTAGGGGACCCCAATACGGACCAAATGAGACCTAAACGGTCAAAATCGGTCCAGCCAGTGCCGAGATAATCAAGTGCAATTATTTTGATCAACATCCAACCACCCGCACATACATTTGCTCAGAATTTGATTATAATGTATAAAAGAAGGTGGGTCTAGGAGGTTAAATTAAGAAATTCATTTTCTGAGTGATTTAATAGCCTTTCCTCATTGAGGTGAGGAAGGCAAAAGGGAAATGTTCGACTTCTGAATTGATTGCAAATAAAATAAAATCGCAAAAAAAACTTCATTTTTTCATTTCCCGTCTCATTTTTCCTTTCAAAAATTCCGTCAGTACTTAGAAATTGTAGAAGCTAATAAATGCAAAACAACTAGACAGGTGTATAATACATTTTATCCAAAAATGTACAAAAAAAAGCGGCCTTGACATATTTTCGAAATTAATGTTCATAGCTTTTGGCAGTGTTACCATCATCAATATATTCTAATCATTTGAAATGTCGTTTGATCATTCTCAAAAAATATAATATAAAGGTCATTCGCCTCAACTGTACACATTAGAGTGTAACAAAAATGACTTTTAGCGGGTATTCAAGGGTTTGTTCCGGTGGGCATACTAAGCCCAAATCCAAAATATGAGCTTGATTGGACGTAATAGGAGCTGGCGCTCTGGGATTTAACCCGTAAAAAAAGATTTTTTGAGGCATTTTGGCCACTGAAGCGTTTATTTTCAACATTATTGGCGTGTAGGCCAGATCCTTGCGCATCTTTTGGTATATATAACATTGAAATTTGGAGCACCCTGGAGCTCGGTACAGACCTTCAAAGTTTGGCTTTTTTTCGAAAAATAGACCCCGGCAAAATCAAATGGCGTCTAGGGCGTCGCGAGGCGCGCCTAAAAAAGTGCCATTTTTGAAAAAATCTTTGTTTACGGGGTAAATCCCATTCAAAATTCAAAATTAACACAAAAACTAATATTTCTCTAAATTTCTTTCGTCATTTCGTAGGAATGAGTTGGGCTACAATGTCCTTTTATTAGAAAAACGGAATCGACATAACACTTTATGATGTGGCCCTCTTAAACCATGCGGTTTCGTCAACAGATCCACAGGCGTGTATCGTTCTTTTTGCGACAAGACTCCTTTTATTAGGTTTGACCAAAATTAAGAATATACCCAGAATTCACGGCTGTCTCATTGTTCTCCACTGTCTTCAGCCCATGGGTAACAATGAGACACTTTGATTTTTCTTCATTAAACTTTTCAAAATCTATGGAAATCTTTCAAAACATGAATTGGAAGTGATTTTTGGCATATTTATTGAGTTTTAACTACATTTAACCAAAAATATCAAGTTATTTGGTAAAATATATAAATTTTACAAAATTTTAATACTTTTTAGTATAACTTTTGTTAATTGAAGTTTCAAGTTGACAAAATTGCTTCAAAATGTTCAAAGCAAATCACCTGCAATCAAACAATATAAAAAAATGACGTTTTACTCAAAAAGTATTGATTTCCGTAGAGTGTCTCATTGTCTACCCACCTGTCTCATTGTTCCTGCCAAGTGAATTTAA
The DNA here is from genome assembly GCF_016801865.2 of Culex pipiens pallens. Classification (NCBI taxonomy): domain Eukaryota; kingdom Metazoa; phylum Arthropoda; class Insecta; order Diptera; family Culicidae; genus Culex; species Culex pipiens. The sequence goes on from NC_068939.1 coordinate 109,478,698, forward strand.
GAGGCAGTATTTGTAAATATTGCTCGGTTTGTTCTAGAGGTCGTATCGAGGTGCTCCGATTTGGATGAAACTTTCAGCGTTTGTTTGTCTATACATGAGATGAACTCATGCCAAATATGAGCCCTCTACGACAAAGGGAAGTGGGGTAAAACGGGCTTTAAAATTTGAGGTCGAAAAAACATAAAAAATCTTAAAATTGCTCGCATTTCCTTAAAACTTCATCAATTCCAATTCTCTTAGATGCATTCGAAAGGTAATTTGAAGTCCTTTAAAACGTGCCATAGACATCCAGGATTGGTTTGACTTTTTCTCATAGCTTTTGCAAATTACTGTCAAAAATGGATTTTTTTAAAACCTTAATATCTTTTTGCAACAGCCTCCAACACCCATACTCCCATAGGTCAAAAGATAGGTAATTTCATGCACTATAAGCCTACGGTATTAACTATTTGGCCAATCGCAGTTTTTCTCATAGTTTTTCAATTTTTCTAGAACAAACATTTTACAACGTTAGTTTTTGCCCTGTAGGCCAAGAAGACGGCACTTTTTAGTCTCAATTTTGTCATATTCGAAATCCTTGGACAATTTCACGTAAGTTAGAAGTATTGGAGTTGCAAATTTTGATCTAAAAAATAATTAAATAAAATATTTTTGAAAAAAAGAAATAGATTTTATTTACCTTGTGTTCAATACGTCAAATGCTGTATCAAGTAGGCGAATACCTGTTTTACCCCTAATCAATCAAATTGTTTAAAAAATATTTTACGATACGACCTGTTACACATTGGTGAAACACTTGCTCTGAAGTCTACAATGAGACAGTTGAACAAATCTGGCTGTAGACGTCAGATCGATCTCATATTTTGGTCAATGTTAGAACACATTAAAAGAAATTTAAAAATGCTGATGAAAAATACAAAAATCGTTGAAAGTTAAAAACCAAAAGTGTCTCATTGATGAGTAAGTGAATTCCTTCGGTCTCGGTGAGGATAGACAGACAAAGAGCGTTACCTACAGATATTGTTTGATGCACACAATCTTAAATATTTGGAAAGGAGAAATTCGTTTCTTCAGCAAACTCTCAAGATGCTACTGTTCTGATAAGTGCAACTCAAAACTATTTTTCAATTAACGAGGATTATGCACCGAAAGTGCTCTCGTTCCGGTCGTCCTCGTCGTTACAAGAGCCAAAGAAGCAGAAAATTGCAAAGAAATGAGAGGAGAGGGGTGGGATAAAACTGCTCCCACGTGGCAGGGGCGATACCACTCCGCACTTGAAAAATCTGTTGCACATTTCACTTTTGACACAATAATGGCCTTCTAATGGCAAAGATCAAGGATGAGGATGATGCCCTTTCGGGAGGAGGCAAGTGGCGCGCATAAGCAAGCAAGCCCGTTCACGGTTGGATGGTGATGGAGTGTGAAGGTTTGTCCCCCGGTCGAGAAGACGTGAAATTAATTGGTTTTGGATTGGCACACCGGGCACTTTCGTAACGCTGCAGGTGCCCCGCCGCCACTGTCCACTGTTGCAAGGTTATGCATTTTTCGCAAAGGTCGGAAATTGCCTAGTTTTTTTTTTCTTTTCAAGATTCTTGAATTCTGTTGCGCCGCCAACATTTTTCATTAAACGTTAAATTTCGCTTTGCAATTGTTTGTCGTTACTTTTTTCTTCTTTATCCCAATCAAACAGCTGAATCTTTTTGATGGTTCTATCGATGTTGTTATTGGAGCGATATAGTTTGGCATTTTTCCAAGCAAAATGGGAGTAATTTCTGCTCGTACACGAGTGCCAAAAAAAGAAATATTATTAACCAGTCCATCATCGCGTGCTCGTGCAGTTTAGTTTTGGATGCAGCGCCAAATTTGCCACCCACTTCTTAGGGGGGAAATAAACAACGAGCAATTTAGGCAGATTTTATTTCCAGTGAATGGGTCATCAGATCGGATGCCGATGAAATGCGATGCCAAAGGGTGAAATGTGACCTTCAGGAATTTGTCTCAAAGTTTAATTTGATCCGTCCTAGTTGGGGGTTTCGCGAAACCGTTAAAAAGCTGTCATTTTTTTTTTCTTATTTAAATGGTCGAAAGTCATATTATGCATATTTTGTCATTCTAAGAAATTCGGTTTGTGTTTTTACTAAGACTTATCATTTAAAAGAGCATAAAATAAACTCGTATTCTGGGCATCAAAGCTGCATGTTCCCATAATTAACATTCAAATATCAACATATTATGACCCGGTTCGGAGGTAGGGTAGGGTAGTCATCAATGAGACACTTCTGGTTTTTAACTTTCAACGATTTTTGTATTTTTTTTTTCCATTAGCATGTTTTAATGAGCTTTTTGTTGCATTTACTTTCTTTTAATGTGTTCTAACATTGACCAAAATATGGGATTGATATTACGTCTACAGCCAGAGTTATTCAACTGTCCCTTTGTAGATGCACTTGGCAGGAACAATGAGACAGCTGGGGAACAATAATGAGACACTCTACAAAAATCAATACTTTTCAAGTAAAATATCATGTTTTTATATTGTTCCATTGCAGGTGACTTACTTTGAACATTTTCAAGCAATTTCGTCAACATGAAACTTCAATTAACAAAAGTTATACTAAAAAAAAAAAAAATTTCGTAAAATCCGTATATTTTACCAAATAACTCTATATTTTTGGTTAAATTTAGTTCAAACTCAATAAATATGCCAAAAATTACTTACAATTCATGTTTTGAAAGATTTCCATGGATTTTGAAAAGTTTAATTAAGAAAAATAAAAGTGTCTCATTGTTACCCATGGTCCGAAAAGAGTGGGGAACAATGAGACAGCCCTGGATTCTGGGTATATTTAAATTTTAATCAAACCATATACAAGGACATTGTAGCCAGATTCATGGCATGTGAAATGACGACAGAAATTTGGAGAAATATTAGTTTTTGTGTTAATGGCAGCCTATGAGCGAAAATGAAATTTTTAGTCATAATTTACTTTTACACCCCAGAATCAAACATGTATGAATAACTTTTCAAGGGAGCTTCCATAACCAAAGCCACTATTATGGCAGACGTGTATCTAGTAGACAAACCTTTCCCCCAAATATGAGCCTGATTGGTTGAAACTACGTCTTGTGAGAGCCATTTTATCATTGTTTCCCGTGTCTCATTGATGACTACTCTACCATAAGCGTGGTTGCCTCTCACCCCAGTTGGACTGGGTTCGATCCCATACAGTCCCGGTGGCATTTCTCAAGACGAGATTTATCGAATCACGCCTACCGTCGGACGGGGAAGTAATAGCTCAGTCCAGGTGTAGGATTCGTCTCCCTAGGTCCTGTCTCGGTAGAGTCGCTGGTAGGCAGTTGGACTCACAATTCAAAGGTCGTCAGTTCGAATCCCGGGGTGGATGGAAGCTTAGGTGTAAAAAGAGGTTTGCAATTGCCTCAACAATCAAGCCTTCGGACACCTAGCTTCAAGTAGGAATCTCGCAATCGAGAACGCAAAGGCAATGCTGTAAAACTTGGCAAGAATGTTGACACATACATACATACACACACACAGACATTTGTTCAGTTTTCGATTCTGAGTCGATATGTATACATGAAGGTGGATCTTCAAGCTTTTAATAAAAAGTTCATTTTCAGAGCAGGATTATAACCATACCTCAGTGAGGAAGGCAAAACGAATGCTTTGATATTTAAATACTTCAAAAGTTATGATAAAAAATACCATATTGAGGAATGTCCGAAAGATTTTTAAAAGGGTGGTTTGACATTTGAGTAATTTGACATTTCCAATGAGCCCAAAACATTGAAGATCTGATGACCCTATCATAAGAAATGACTAATAAAGCTTTATTTGTTAAACATGTTACGGGGGAATGATTCTATTATGACTGAATGTAGGGGAAGGCACCAACTACCTAAAGTATATTAAGTAACGTTTTTTTTGCTAAATTTGAACCCAACAAAAAGATATTCCATGCTGAACCACCATCGTTAATCTCATATGAATACACAACCAAATGTTCTATACGAACAACACTGTTCAAGAATTACGAACCAAATCAGAACGACGATTGCATAACAATCAGCCCATAAGTGACCATCGTCGTTCTCGTGTATTATTCGTAAGTCGTAGTTCGGCACAAAACGAACTTCGAAAGACGACACCTTTACAATTCCGATGCGTAATCAATGTTTCAGCAGAGAATACGTTCGAAGAATTTAAGCTTTGCTTTCCCATGCCCGAACGTCGATGCCCTTCGGGGGAGCTTTTTTTTTCGCTTGCCAACCCAGCGAGGAAAATGCATCGTAATCCATTTCAGTCACCCCAAACGAAACCCGGCGGGGAAGAGCTCGGTCACACGTGGGTCTTTGCCTGATGTGGTGGTGATGGTGATGTTCTGTTGGTGTTTTTCTTCCGAACGAACGTTCCTCCAAGGTTTTGGCAAATAAAACGTGCCCAAACATACGCGCACGCACAGTTGTGTGCGTGAGTTTTCTTCTTATTCTCTTGCGGGAGGACGTTCATCAGTGTTGGCAGATTGATGCTCCACTTTTATCAAACTTTTACGTTCTTATCGAGAAATTAACCAACTGATACTGACTATTACTTTCAAGACAAGTCTCTCTTTTTTCCAGATACCTCCCGGTTTACTGATTTACTCTTGTGTGCTTTGTAGCAAGAGAAGTCCAGAACAGAAATGGGTAGAGAATTGCACTCTTGGTCACTGTTTTGTCTATTTTCTACCTTCTTTTTATTTGACTATTGAGTAGTTATCTAAGGTTTCGCAAATCGTCTTTTCTATATATTATTTTGATTGAACGAAACGTTGTTCATGCATTCCCTATGTCAGAAGAAGCAATTTTGTATCATCTGTTTTTTTTTTTTTTGTTAAAAGTATCTATTAAACTTTGTGGGCTTGGGAGGAGGATAAAAAAAAGGCTTTGGAAAGATCTTGATAACTCTATTTTTCCAAAATTAATATTAAGTAGGTATTTGTTCCAATGACATCTATTTCCGAGGACATTTTCTGTGCACATTTTGAGCCAATTTGGTAAATGTTAGGTTGTTATGTTTGTTTGTCAAAAATGGCGATAATATATGAGGAAAAACAACGCTTACAATTTTGCCGGCAGTTTGTGCAGTTCTCGTCAAAAAATTTCTAAGTGTGTAGTACTTCTATGTAGTGTTACTTTTTCTAAGCGTGTAAGAAGAACCGAGTTGATCAAAAATCTTTTTTTTTTCGCTCTACGGCATGGCTTTGACGTTCTCTATTGCAAGATTCCTACTCGAAACTAGGTGTCTGAAGGCTTGAAACGGTGAGGCAATCCAAACCTCTTTTTATACCTAAGCTCCCATTCATCACGGGATTCGAACTGACGACCTTAGGATTGTGAGTTCGACTTCGGGTCAGCGATTCAACCGAAGCAGGTTTATACCTTTTGCAGGAAGACGACTCCTACACCTGGACTGACCTAACGACGTATTTGCAAATTATCGGTTGATGTTGGGCTTAAATTTGCAATTTAGAGCAACAGATTGGATCATGTTTCTCGGCACTGGATGAACCGATATAACAAACCTATTGCATTCAAATTGGTTTAAGGTTCCATAGATCTAGAATTATATATGTTTCGATAAGTAGTTCAAATGTTATGTAGAAAAATGTGTTTTCGAATATATCCGGATGTGTGGCCAGTATATGACTCAAATACCGTCATTCTACAAATCGTTGGATAGGTAATTGAAAGATATTTCCAACGAGCTTAAAAAATCAAAGCTCTGGCAACATTATCTAAAGTTATGACTACTTAGGTGATATTTATATACTATTTTTAAAGCCAGAGTTCACTTATTTGAATCAAAACTATGTCTGGATCAGTCATTTGACCTATCATTGGATAGGAATTGGAGATACCTTCCAAACGAGTCTAAAATTTTCGATATCTGGTAACCCTGTCTTAGGGTAAGACCACTTAAGTGATATTTATGTACTTTTTTAAAACCGGATCTTACTTATCTGTATGTATAGATAATCGAGAGACATTTCATAGTCTAAAAGCTCGAAAATCTGGCAGCCCCGTATCAAGTTACGATTACTTTACAAAACAAACAATAACTAGGTATGATGACAATTAGGAAAAAAGCATCTAACTCCAACGTGCCTCTACTGTTGACATATCAGAACTTTGACGTTCAATTACAGCTCCTTAAAAACGTGTTCAACTGAAATGAAGTGATAAATAGCAAGCAAGTTTCTATCAACAGTTTTACAGATGGTTAAACAGTGAAAATCAGCAAATTGGATGGAGTTAGGAGCGAGTGCTTAACCTAACACACTGGCTAAACATACGAGAATTTCCCCTAATTCAAAATTCTGTGCGATACATTTTAGGTATGTAATGTGGAAGGCACAAACTACATAAATACTACTTAGTTAGTTTTTCTTGCTTTCAACCAACAGTCCAGACTCGGATATCCGGATAATCAATACTTCGGATAATCGAATCACAAAATGTTTTTTCGTTGTTTTATTTTTGATTGACGAGCTTAAGTTTGACCCCTAAGCTACTCTAAAGTTATTTAGAATGTTTAAATCCAAGATGGCGGCCAAAATAACCGTGATTAATTATTGAAAAAAAAAACATTTTTAAAGGCAATCAACCATCCAAATTTGACGAAAATGGGGTCGCAGAACTCAAATTTGATGTTAAAAGCAAGAAAATAAAATAAATACGAAAAAAAATTCATGATTTGATTGTCCGATTATCCAAACCTTCGGATAATCGAACTTCGGACAATCTAAAATTCGGATAATCGAGTCTGGACTGTATCGAGAAATTAAAAGTGAGAGTGTGTGCGTGCAACATGGAGTTAAACTTTTTGAAAAAGCCTTGGTTAGCTTCACAGCAACTACACAGAAAGTTTAACTCCATGTTGCGATTTGACAGCTCGATTTAGTTTTTCAGCTGTTGCTCGTAGACACTTTGAATTTTTCTATAAAATGTTTACTTTTCATAGAAAAACAACCAAAAAATATTGTAGGTAGGTCACTTATCTAATTAAAGCCCGCATGATACCACATAATAATTTTGTCGTACACCCTTACCAAAAATCATGATTTTTTGAGTTCCAAATCCCACTTTTCATTCGATTTTTTGAGTTCAGGTACTACAACCATAAAAATGGTTATATGGGTTGAACTCACGGGGTTGGGCACAAGGTTGATCCGTAGCGCATTGGATTTACTTCCGTAAATATCGTAAATATAGGTAAATATTATTCACCTGCACGATATTCGGCACAACATTTTGTTCAGTGTGGATAATGACAGTTAAGAACTGTCACTTGTTTGTTTCCTTCGTTTACAAACTGTCACCGCTCCAATATTTTTCGAGCATGAGGTATTTTTTTTTTCACTTGCGGAACCGATCCTCGCAACAACCTTCCCCGCAATCCACCAGCAATCTGTGCAAGAAGCCCAGTGCGGATCTGCGCTCCGACCCAGAAATTGCCGACAAGACCATCGACTGCCTCGGACTTGGGGTGAGTAATCCTCCGATCTTTTGCTTCATTTCTAATCGTTCCGCCTTCGCAGATTTCACCGGAGGTCGATCCGACGGTGCGGATTTGCGCCGGCTGTGCCGAACTCGTCGACGCGCAGCACGCCTTCCGGACGCGAGACCTGCACTGCAACAGTTACGTCGAGAACCCCGGAGGACAAGGAAGACGAGGACGTGTGCCGGTTCTGCTTGAAGGCGGATGGCGGGTGGCGTTGGTCGAGTTGTTTCCGGGCGGCGGCGGGAGCGTGGCGGATGAGGTGCAAACGGTGCGGGATTGTTTAGGGGTTGAGATCAACAGCTGGGACATGGTGACGAAGATTTGCGGGGATTGTGTGGGCGGTGTTGAAGAGTTGGCTGAATTTCGGGCGGAATTTTCGCCGACAGTCGTGCCGGTGAAGCTGGAGGACGTGACGGATTCGTCCAGCATTGGCAGCGAGAATGGGGAAGGGGGTGAGGGTTTTGAGTCGGACAGTTCGACGGCAGATAACGGATAAAAGCGTGGGGAAAAGCGGAAGGTCACGGCACGGTCGCTGCCGTGGATTGGAAGTGACCACGAGGTTACGAAGGTTACAAGTCTAAATGTTTGAACGGAGCGGAGGATGGAGTTCAAGCGAAGGTGAAGGCCAATAATGTGGATATTTACAAAATCCTCCAGCAGAAGGATCCCGCGCGCATCTTTAAGGTGCTTCTGCACATGGTCAGACAAATGACAAATTCGGCAAATAACAACCGTACGCCATGATTATTGTTTTTTTTTCATCATATTTAACAATACAAAAAAATACAGTTGAAACCACAAATAAAAAGAAAATCCAAGAAACTTCAATGTTCGTCTCTCATTTAACTCCAGGTGACCAAATTAGGTCAAATAAATTTAAAACATGCATATGAAACAGTTAGATGCGTCTGCAGCGTAATTGCGTGCAGGAAGTAATCGCCGGCGACTTTTCCTTGGCTAGTGCAAACGCGTCCCGGACGAGCTTGAAACTGTCTCCGATAAACATCTGCACCAGCTGCGGGCCGGCCAGCTTCAGGAAGGTCGACTTTTTTTGCGCCACACAGGCACCAGCCGAAAGCGTGCAGCACTCCCTTCGGCGGATGAATTCCCAGGTTCTTGAACATGTCCTTGTGCGTCATCGGCAGCACGACGGCCTCAATTAGTTCCTGGATTTGCTTGTCCAAACCGCCAATGTCCGAGTAGTGCTCGGTGGGCCGTTCGTCCACCTCCATCGCCTTGACGCGCGCGTCATACTCGGCCGGAAGTGTCCAGGATGAAATACGACGTACGAGTCCTTGTTCACTCTCATCGCCCGGCTTGAGCTTCTCCGGAACAACCAGGCCAATCACGAGCAAAAAGTACGTCTGTCGTGTCGTAGTCTTCATGACGGGGCGCTTGCCCTTCCGCTGGTAGTCCAACACCACCACCGCACGGTCGTCTTCCGTCTCCTGCGGGATCTTGGTATCCCGTCCCGATTACTCCTCGGAATTCAACATAGCGTGCCTTGCAATCCAAAAAATGTGGCCGGAGCAAAATTGAAGGGATTTTTTTTGTTTGTAAACAATCAGCAGTGCGCGCGTTTGCGATGACAGCTGTAAAAACACTGAAATAAAATTCATAGAGGAATCGTGTATACACGTGAATATGGATGCACATACGGATCAACTTATGAAATAAATGCAATATATTTGGAGTGACCACCTCGTGGATTTGGAACTCAAAAAATCATGATTTTTGGTAAGGGTTTAATGTCAAAAACTGGCCGTTGAAAAAAAATTAACAAAACAGCTGTTTTTGGACAACAGTGTTATTTTTGGCATCACTGGCTGGGCAATGTTTACATGTGTAAATCCACACACACACACACGTACAGCAAGCCTTGCTTCACACTCACACCACCGCGCGCTTATTTTTGCCCTGTCAAAAAGGGAAACACCTCGCACACGTTTTTCTCTCCAGCCCAATGATTCATTTTTGCACAATTTCCGTCAACACTAAGTTTACGAAATAAAACTTACTTGAGCGTTATTCAGAAAAATACTCCTCACCGCACACGATCTTATGGATGGGGTCTCGGGGAAAAATCCAATGATTTTCGTTGACGTCTGGAAAATGCAATTTCCACGCACACACACTGTCAATCCGGAAATTTCTTCCTCGTGGTTTTTCTTCCTTTTCACGGTCAAACCGCGTCGGGATTGAACATTTACGGGCAGATTCACGGTTTTCGACACGAATTCTCCAGCTGGAACGCGACGTGTTTTCCGGAAAACTGGATTTACAACGAAATCCTGGCGTTTAGAACGAAATCAAACGATTTTTCGGCTGATAACTTTTGGCTCTCTCCCTCTCTTTCTCTCGCTCTACCGACTGACAGTCGATGTTGCCGTTTCACTTTTGCAAACGGGAAGCAAACAGAACCGCGCGCGTCTTGGGACAAGGAAAATTCACCCACGCAGATTTTCCCGGAAAATGACTTGTGAATAATCAGCAGGCCTCGACTCGAATCAATCGCCGTCGTTTTTCCCGTTTTTTGCCCTCACACTCTCTCTCGCTCTCTTTCTCGCAACTCTTCCGCAAACGGAGGAAAAACGCACACAAACACGCACACCGACACGCCGGATTGGCACGGCCAGCAGCTCTCGGAGACTCTCGCACACGCGACGTGACGCACCACAACGACGATGATGAATGACGGAACAACGACTCCTCGACTCGAAGATGGGCCGCGCGTTCTGGCGAACAGGCCAAACAAAGACAAAAGCACGGAAAAAGGACGAAAGCATGCGATGCCGATGACCACCCGAAAAGCGGGCTCGAATGGGGGAGCGTCCAAAGAGCACGTGTGACTTGGCTTGCATGATGGTATAGTAATCAAAAATCGCAAATGAGTGAAATTTATTAGTCTAAAAAAATCTAAATTATTCGCTCTACAGCATTGCCTTGGCGTTCTCGATTGCGAGATTCCTACCCAAAACTAGGTGTTCGAGGGCTTGATTGTTGAGGGAATAGGGGGATGGCGTCGCCACAGATTAACCCAGAGTGACCAGTCCGAAGAAATGTCATTATTTCATTTTTTGGCTCCATAATGTTTGCTGGTAGCAGGCGTGCGATGTATCTGCGATGTACCACCAAGTTGAACCAAAAATCAAGAGGCAATGGGAACTCTGTCTTAATCTGTGGCGTCGCTATTTTTAGACCACGTTTTCCACTTTTTCTTCATCGAAACCGACTACTTTATCGACATCATTTTGCTGGGCGAGATAGGACGCCGTCTATTTTTAGACGATGACTCAGCACTTTTCCACTCTTGCATTTAAAAAAACCAGATGGTAGCACGATGTAACGCCACGTCCCTATTGCTAACCTCTTTTTACACTTTAGCTTCCATCCACCCCGGGATTCGAACTGACGACCTTTGGATTGTTAGTCCAACTGCCTACCAGCGACACAACCGAGACAGGACCCAGGGAGACGGTTCCTACACCTGGACTGAGCTAACGACCTAACCTCGGACCGTTAGGTTAGCCCGACGGAAGGCGTGATCAGACAAATCTCGTCTCGAAAAATGCCACCGGGACCGCCTGGGATCGAACCCAGGCCAACTGGGTGAGAGGCAATCACGCTTACCCCTACACCACGGTTCCCGGCTGTTATTGAAAGTAAATGAAATTAATTAGTTAATATTACTAATAAAAATCCAAGAAAATTGCAAACATAAACTATGACTTTCATCTAGATTTTCAATCATAATCAAGGGGCTACCACATAATTATTTAATTATTATATCGAGCTCAAAACTTTTCTTTACGTTATAGGACTTTCCAAGAAAATATCAATATTTTTAAAGAATGTTTTCAGAATTTAATACGATAAGGCCACATTTCATGGACGATCCCTTTCTCGTCAATGTTTTTGTTTGCTCGTATCATCGGTTTCTGCATGCTCCATTCCGCTCACTCTCACACACGATAATTCAGCATAAATGGGATCCACGCGCGTGCTGATTACGCGCCTTCTCACCCGAGTGTCCTTCTCTTTTTCCCTGATGTGCGGTCTCGCTTGCGCAACGATTTTGACAGTTGGTATGCGTTTTCTGCGATTGCGCGCAAGCTAAATTCAGCACGGCAGCGTGGTCGGAAGGGTTGCCATTAATTCTCGAATTATCTGGTTGGTTTTCAAACGAGCACCTTAAAATGAACTCACCTTTATGAGCGATGAACTCAAATCAAGATCAGGACCTATCAGGACACTTTAATGTGAAGTTCGACATTTTTGAGTTAAATTATATATCTACACTCAAAGTCAAAAGTATCCTTTTTTCAAGTTCACCCGTCGTCACCCTTTTAAAAGGGTATCGAAATTGTATTGATTTTAACATACCCTTTTCAAGGCTATTGTCATATGTTCATAGGACCTATTCCTAATCCTTTTCAAAAAAGCTCTAGATATTTTTCACTGGGCCTAGAAAGCCAAAACGATACTTAAGCCAAAAATCGATACTTAAACCACCTCAGTAATTGGTGCCTTCCTCCTTGCGCATGAATACACACACAAAGAAAAAATACTCTAAATTTAAAAAGATCGTTCGTTGGATTAAAAGTTCGCGTTGGTGAATATTCGTAGAAAGTTCAAACTTTTTATTTTAAAAGTTGGAAAGTTTTTGATACTACCATGCATTTCTGGAACAAAATCGTTGTATCGGTAAAAGTTTTTTACTTTTCATATAAGAAAAAACTTTTTATGGCAAGAATAAATAACATTTAACATCACAGTGATGATTTTCGAAGAGTGAAGGATTTTATTTCAATATTTTAATATTAAAACAGTATGTTTTCGTTTTTTTGTTGTTGTATCTCGCGCATCTGCTTATGGTTGGCCAACTTCCGCGTCCGAAGACCCCAGGCTGAGGAGGTTACGGATGGACGTTTCGTAGGGCAGCAAAATCGCGCCCTTCATTTTGGAGCTCGACCGCGATGTAGTGAACAGGGTGGTCTCGTTGCCGGCCATCATCTGGACAGGCTTGGAGGAGTTGGCCATTGGTTGTTGATACGGGAAGGGAAGTCGACGTTTTCCGACTGGGAAGGGAAGCGACTGAACGGATAGTTCCCGATCACTTTGTCCTCCCAGATGTTGCCAAATCGCCGTCAAAGTTTATCAGGAAGAAGATGCGCCGTCGCGAGATGAGCGTTTGCGGGTGGGAGTTGCTGAAAGAGTTTCAAAGTAAATTAAATTGGCTAGACACTAAACACATTCTCAATACTCACCGGTGACTTCTTCGGTATTCCAGGTAGATGTTCTTGATCAGGTTCGTCGGATCTCGCTGCAACCTCTGGAAGTAATCCGATTACGACAGCTCCAGGACCTGCGGCTTTCGTACAGACGGTCCTTCCAGAACTGGTGCAAACTGTTCTTCCGGATGTTTAGGTAATACTCATCAAACATGTCCCGTAACGAGAAATGGACGTGGACCCTCAGGACATCCCACACTGACCCGTCATCACTTCCGGCACATAATGCTGCTGATGGTCGTAAACCGCCGGCACCGAGTGCCACATCCGCGTTGACCACCTCCGATTATGCCGCTTCTCGTCGTTTTCCTCTTCCGTCGGATCCTTCTCCTCACCGTTAAAATTAACTTTATCGTACTTGTTCAAAAAGCTGATGCAAATCTGCTTCAACTTCAATCTCGTCTACCCACCCGGGCCACCACCACCGAATACAACCGGTGCAAATCCACATCCCGACCTCCGATCTTTGGCAACCGCATAAACGGCGTCCTACAAAAACAAACAAAATCAATCACAAACGCCACCAAACACCCAAGCTTCTTACCCATTCCGGTCGTGAAACAGCTGCAGGTCCTGCAAAAAGCTGGCCTTATCCTTTGAAAACCAACTTTCCACTAAACCCCCAAACTTGTTCCGCACCCGCACCATCCTCCTTCGAAGGTTTCCGCGTCCAAGTCGTGGTCCATGTCCTGGCTGTGGCCGCGCTCGGTGTTGATTATCGTCGTGGACCACCACTTACTAACCACCGAAATCGCCTGCACCTAAACGTTTGTTTACATTTTGGACTTAGGCGTGAACGGTTACACGAGAACGACAAAATGAAAGAAATTATACAGTCGGATTAAAAGTTAAAACTTTTAAATCAGTAAGCAATGAGATTTTTAAAAACTGTAGCAGTAAAAGTTTTCATTTTCAAAACAAGAAAAAAACTTTTAATGTAGCAAATTTTGACCACCTTTTATTTCAAGAGTAAGTTATTTACTTTTGTCATTACCGTAATATTTTTTTGTGTGCATGCAAGCAAAATACTATAAAAGCTTACTTACGTTGCTGCCATAACTAGCTTAGGCTAACGAGCTTTTTGCTGCTACCTGTTGTAAATCTGAAGAATCCGGCCTACGTCATCAGCCGAAACTTTTTCAATTTTCACCTTTTTTTTGTATTCACAAAAATCTTATTCATAGCATTACTTTTGAAATACTTTACAAAACTTCATAATTTATAGATAGTGACTTATAGGAATCTAATACTGATCGAAGGAAACCATGACGGTAAAAATCGGTTCAACCACTCCTGAGATAAACGAGTGCAATTATTTTGATCAACATGAAGGTATATCTAGGAGGTGTATTTAAGAGGTTCAATTTTCGAGTAATTTTATAGCCTTTCCTCAGTGAGGAAGGCAAAATCCTTACAACTTTTAAATCAAAATATTAAACTTTCTACGAACATTTACTAACGCGAACTTACAGTCCAACGAACGATCATTTTACAGCGTGAATGGTAGAAAATTGAGATCAGAATTGAAGTTATGCATGCCAACAAATGTTAAGCTTCCATAGCCTAATGGTACGGGTTTCTGTTTGAAAGCGGAAGGTCGATGGCTTGAATCTCATCGATCTCGAACGATCTGTGGGCGGCTGAGTCTGAGAGCGTTGAAAAACTTTGCAATATTACACAGAGAAGAGCTTCAAGAGCTTATTTCTACTTGGTCACATGCTGTTAGGCAAAAACTTAACAAATAGATAGCAGTCTCAATCATATAGACTAATTATTAGTCCATGATCTCAACTGTACCTGTCAACTGTCCAGTATATTGATTTAAATTTAAAAATAATCACGATATGTAGAATTCTCAAACAAATATAATGTAGAAAATAGCTCTGAGTTCCACATTTGCATAAGATCTGCATTCTCTTTCTAGCAAATGTTTTGTCATGCAACATAAAGCTAGTTTTTTAAAATCCTACTGCCCGATGACAGCTATAACTTCAAGTTTCGCATGGACAGCAACAGCTCGAACTCGATTTTTGTTTGCATTAGAACACTGGGACGAAGAATTCGTATTTTTTTATTATTTTAAAAGTTTATATGTCTTTCACTGGGCCTAGAAAGCCTTATTCTGAACCAAGATTCGGATGTTTTTCTCAAACAAATTTGGCCGTCAAATATGGCCGACCGGTGAAAGTGAATTTTCCATTTGTAGACCCCTCGTACGAGCAGAACCTTAAAATAGGTAACCCGCCTTCACTGTAAACCCGATGACGTTTCAGGCAGAGAAAAAAACATCAACAAACTGCAGTTTTGCATTTTTATTTCTGCCGCGGATGCTGTCGATTAAAATTGCGGATAAATTTGTAATCGAAGTGGTTTTTGGTGATTTTTAAAGGCGCCACAATGAGCGACGGCGACAAAACCATGTACGGCACAACGCTGTCGCTGGAATCGATCAAGGTAATCGCGGAAAGCATCGGCGTCGGGAGCTTGCCGGATGATGCCGCCAAGGAGCTGGCGGACGATGTGTCCATCAAGCTGAAGCAGATTGTGCAGGACGCGGCCAAGTTTATGCACCACTCGAAGCGAATGAAGATGTCGATCGCCGACATTGACCACTCGCTGAAGGTGCGGAACATTGAGCCGCAGTACGGGTTCGTTTCGCCGGATTTTATTCCGTTCCGGTTTGCTTCCGGGGGTGGGCGGGAGTTGCACTTTATTGAGGAGAAGGAGATTGACTTGGCGGAGGTGATTCAGACGGCGCCACCAAAAATTCCGCTGGATATAACGCTGAGGGCACATTGGCTGTGTGTGGACGGAGTGCAGCCGACGATTCCGGAGAATCCGCCGCCGCTGTCAAAGGATGTTCAGGCGTTGGACTCGGTCAATCCGGTGAATAAGCTGGACAAGGCGCACATTAAGGACACGACGGGAAAGCCCGCGATAGGGAAGGCTCACAAGCTGAAGAACGTGGAAACGGTCCACGTGAAGCAGCTGGCCACGCACGAATTGTCCGTAGAGCAGCAGTTGTACTACAAGGAGATTACCGAGGCGTGCGTCGGATCGGACGAAGCTAGGAGGGCCGAAGCGCTTACCTCGCTGGCGTGCGATCCGGGACTGCACGAGATGTTGCCGAGGATGTGCACCTTCATTGCCGAGGGCGTGAAGGTCAACGTGGTCCAGAACAATCTGGCGCTGTTGATTTACCTGATGCGGATGGTGCGAGCCCTGCTGGACAATCCGGCGCTGTATCTGGAGAAATATGTGAGTTGACTTTTTGTGTTTCAATGTATATTCCTAATGTTTGTTTTTTCTTTCCAGCTTCACGAACTGATCCCATCCGTCTCGACATGCATCGTTTCACGCCAGCTGTGCATGCGCCCCGAACTGGACAACCACTGGGCGCTGCGCGACTTTGCCGCCCGACTGATGGCCCAAATTTGCAAAAATTTCAACACTTCTACTAACAATCTTCAGACGCGCGTTACGCGACTCTTCAGCGCCGCCCTGCAAAACGACAAAACTCCCCTTTCGTCGCTGTACGGCGCCCTCGAGGGACTCTCGGAGCTGGGAACGGAAGTGATCAAGGTGTTTATCATCCCTCGGTTGCGCTTCATCTCGGACCGGGTTGAGGTGCACCTGCAGGGAAGCAACATCAGCGCGGTGGACAAGATTGCGGCCGGTCACATCCGGGCCATGCTGCAGAAGGTTTGCTCACCGGTGCTGAAAACGCTCCGCAATCCACCGGACGTTGTCGAGGAATACAAGTTTGTCTTGAATGCAGTTCTTGGTTATTAGACAAATTCTACATTTCTCTAAATCCCCAGGAAAGATTACGGCTTCCTCGGTCCAACCATCCACCAGGGTGTGATCAAGGCACGGACGGCACCTCCGACGGCCACAACCTGTACCAGCAGCAGCAGCGTGTCCGTGAACAACGTTTCGATCGTGACCACTGCGGCCGCCACCCCCGCACGTCCACAGACTCCGCTGATAAGCTCGGTTGTCAACAAACCGTCCGGTTCGGGAGCCTTCCAGCGACAGTCATCGTCCCAGGGTGGTTCCTCAGCCAGCGGCCAGCAAAAGTTCGTCATCGTTTCCCAACGCCAGCAGACGCCGTCGCCGTCGCAGGGTGAGTACCACAAATTTAAATCATTACAAATAAGCTCATTTCCCTTTTCCCAACAGACGACTTTGTCGGGATCATCCAGCAAAGTCAGCGCTCCAGCGTGGGTGGATCCTCCCAGCAGGGACTCATCAAGATCGAGCCCCAGTCGGGTGCCGCCGCCGTCGCCGCCCAGAAGCTGGTCGTAATCAACCAGTCGACGCCGCAGCAGGGCCCGGCGGCGAATGTCATCACCATCGGGGGCACCCAGACGGGACCGCCGCCCGAGCTGGACGATTTGTCGCATTTGGCATAAGCAGGGCAGCGAAGCATTTAATCGTAAGTTTTTTTGTGTCGTGTATTTTTTCCCTCTTCGTCGGTAGATTTAAGATAGATTTTTATCGGATGGAATATAACTTTCGTATTCAATTCTTTTAGCAGATGATTGATGATCCGAAAGTCCATTGAAATCAAAATCTTTTCTCGATTGATACGTGAGGAATTGTTTATGTCCATCTTTTGATTTTGAATTTATGATTTTTTAAATGTCGAGTACAGTCCAGACTCCGAAGGCCTTGGCAAAATTTCTCTTCGGATAATCGAATCAAAAAAAAAATATTTTCGTTGTGTTATTTTTTATTGCTAAGCTTCAGTATGACCTCTAAATTACTCTAAAGTGATTTAGAATTTTCAAATCCAAAATGGCGATGATAAAATATTGAAAATATGCATTTTTTTTAATGTAATAGGCAATAAAACATTCAATTTGACTAAAATTGGGTCGCAAATAATTTTTTTTTTTTGTTTGTGGTTCGATTATCCGAAGTCGCATATAAACCTTCGGCTAATCGAACTTCGGATAATCGAGTCTGGACTGTATTTGTTTTTTCATAATCTAAATTTCAACATTCAAAAATTTCAGAATTCCATAAAGGGACCATCCATAAACCACGTAGACACCCTGGTCTGGCAACCCTGGCGTGGACCCTGGCGATTGTCCACGCTACAAATAAGATTGGAAATTGTCTATAGGTGGGGGGGGGGGAGGGGGGGGGAAGGGGCTTGAGATTTCCAAAAAGTGTTCACGTGGTTTGTGGATGGTCCCAAAGCTAAATTGTTAGAAAGTTACAATTTCAAAATTAAACATTATTTTTTTAACAAATTTTAGATTCTTAAAATTTTGAGTTTTTGAATGGAATTTTAATTTGTTTGTATCTCTGTTTTTTTTTTTGAGAGATTATTTAACTGTTGCCTTTCAGAATTTTTAGAAATTTTAATTTTTAAGTTTCCAGATTTTAGAATGTTTAAATTTCCAAATTTAAAAATTCATGAATTTTTAAATTTTACAGATTGCCTGCCATAAAAATTAATTGTGTTTCTATATTAAGATTCAGCTTTTTGCGGTTCGGTTTAAAGGAGTATTAAATCATGACAAACAAACAAATTTGCGCTTTTTCGTGTTTTACGCTTTCATGCGACAAATTCACAAACAAAGCAAAATGTATGCAGGCTGACGATTCTGCAAACAAATGCAGGCAGCAGAAAAAAAGCAGCCAAAGTGGTAAAAAGTGCGAGTTTGTTTGTTTGTCATAGTCCAATACCTTCTTAAAGCTGTATACGCACTTCGGAAGGAACCGGTCAAGAAAAAAAAAATCAAATGAGCAGCAGCTGCAGCACAAGCAAGCCAGAGAGGGTGAAGAAAATCTGCTGTTTGTAAAGCCATTTCTTGGCCCCTTTTCTTGGAAGATGCCAATGTCCTTAAGAGGAAATTATGAATTTTCAATTTATTATACCGAACATATTTTTTAAACGTTTGTAATTTTCAGCCGCATTCAAATTTGCAAATTCAAACAATAAGATTTGTGTACAAAACAGATCAAAACCAAACATGCACCGCGACAAAGAAACGCCACGTCAAACGCCACTTTTTTGTGACTGCACCTTTAAAGCTGCGTACCGAACAAAAATAATGTTAACCCTTTTCTAGACCGTTGCTTGAGCGGATATTTTTATAAATGAAGCTTTACGTTCCTTCCGAGCTCAGTACTAGCCTCACAAACAAACAAAAAAAGCCCTTGGCAGAGTTGTAAAAATATCAAAACTTTCAGTTCACACAGATTACAATTATCATGCCTGAAATCTCATCTCCAAACTTTCACTGCTCTGTTTTGCGTCGTGAGATTCTCGTGTTAACACAATCTTGTGTGATATAATTTGCCAACACAATTAACGGGATGTAATGCGTGATTGTTTCCCGATTCCCCTCTTGCATTCTTTCATTGCTGTTTACTGAGAAAACAAAACAATCTTAGGCGAGGGAGCGAGCACGCGGAAAAGAGAAGGAGTGATAAAAAGAGAATGCTATTTCATTTATGATAGTGTTTTTACAACACTGCTTCTTGGCAAAATTGTACCTATGGGACCTTACTGTGCTTCGGATTGTTTTTGTATATTGAATTTTGCCGACTTTAACCAAAAATCTAGTCATTCGTCACAGACATCGGAGTAAATTCCTTAAAATTATGAAATCGTTTTACTGGAAAAATTGTTTTTCTAAACTGCTTGGGATGCTCGATGCAGATTAAAACTTGGGAACTTAAGACTAACTTTTATTTAATAAAATAAAAAAACAGCAAATTAAAATTAATAAAAATGTTAATGTGAAAACGGATGCCTGCTTATTTGAGGATAA
This sequence comes from Culex pipiens pallens, assembly GCF_016801865.2. Classification (NCBI taxonomy): domain Eukaryota; kingdom Metazoa; phylum Arthropoda; class Insecta; order Diptera; family Culicidae; genus Culex; species Culex pipiens. The sequence goes on from NC_068939.1 coordinate 109,498,341, forward strand.
TATATCAAACGCCAATCGGTTGTGCTGCAGCTAAAACATTTCGTCTTTTATTATCGGAATATAAAAGTAGAAGTTAGAAGGAGTTCAAAATATACTATACTTTCATGTGTACGCTAGATGTGTAAAATTACTACTTTTTAAAAAAATGTTTCACACCACGAACTGTGTTGAACACTATGCTACTGGACTGTGGCGTGATGCTAGATATAGAGAGAATCACTAATCTGGAAAAGCTCTTATTAACAATACATATATGTAACATTTGTAACTTTGACAACCTGTCGTTTAATGTTTGTATTTTATTTTGTTTGTTTGTTTGTTTGTTTGCATTATATTTAAGCGAATATCTAAGTGGAAAGAATTTAAGAAAGATAAATATTTTTCTCTGATTTGAATTAGGTGAAAATGGACTAAGCGGTTCTACACTCTGTTTGATGTTGCTCAAGTTTAACTATATGTGTAGAGATAGATAGATAGCTGTAGAGGTTCACTGAAAGCTCCAGTCTCGGGTCACGGAGAAAATTCGTATTTTGGCCGATGATGAGTCCCACTGGAAATGTTTGGACGGACAGACGGTTTCCTCGTTGATGCAGTATTTGGTTGAAACTGAAAGAAGATAAATATACATGGATTTTTAATGAACCTCAACCACATTTAAAAAATAAATTACTTTTTAAATTAGTAAAAAAAGTGTGATGCGATTCTTAAATTATTGGATCGTTCTGTGCTAAAAGTCGTATCGATTATGATGAAACTTTAACTTTTCTCTCTGCATGAGATGAACTCATGCCAAAAATGATAAAAGTACCCGATAAAATCAGTGTACATCGACCTGTAACACACTATGAATTATACGCTTATAACCCACATTAAGTTTGCTTTGCGAACTGACAGAAATGGGTTCAAAAAATGATACAAATTAGTTTTTTGACGCCAGAAGAAAAGTTGATACATGAAGTTTCGCTATTTTTGCCTTGAGAAGCTGTTACCTTTTTTTGTATGCATTTAAAAAAAAAAAATTAAGGAAGGGCCATCTATAAACCACGTGGACACTTTTTTGAAATTGCAGACCCCAACCCCCTTCCCCCTCGTGGACAATGACAATTTCTATACAATACAAATCTTTTTTGTATGGAGCGTAGATAATCGATTTTTAAATCATTAACATCGTATCTGTTCGCAGCCAGCTGCCTAAGATTTTTAAAATTTCAACAAAAAAAAACGATAACACATTGCTCGCGGTCGCATCACTTACCATGGTGAACTCCTAACTCCTCAAAACTCATGTGATACTTTGTCGGAGACGCAGGTCTTCATCACTCAAGTATCGGACTAACATTCCTATCCACTTCCCCGTGATCTTACCACTGGTCGTGGCCGGCGCCGTGATTGATCAGCATGATTGGGGCCTCTGGAGGTTGCGAAGTTGTGATGATTGGTCCCTACTTTTCATCTGTGATCCATGGAGCAATTTTTGGAGGTCCTGGTCAATAACGGAGTAGCAACTACGGGTAGACACCAATGCTATGCTATGCTAAATCCAACCCACCCCCCTTGTCGACAGTTGCCCATAAAAAAACATGTTTGTTTGAAGAGTGGAAAATCGCCAACCATGGTCTTTCGACTGCTGGTGACGGTGATCTTAACGGGTAGCAGACTGGATTTCGTCATGTACATTCCCCTTTACCCATAGTAAGTTGTGCAATATTAGGCACGCAGTGAATAACCTTTGGTTTGTACTGCAGTAGTGCATCCATGTGGACAAAACTAAAGGTCATGAAAAATATAACGACCTTTTGTATTCGCTCTTCAAATGCCAACAATAACGTTTTGAATTTTGGCTCTAATGTGTTCCGTTGAATCAAACTTACCGAGCATCTCCAGGAAGTCGTTCAGCGTGTCCTGGTTGCGTTCCGTGCACGACAGCACAAACTTGCACCGGTTGTTGGTAATGGCAAAGATGTAGTTGACGGCCGTCAGGAGCGGCTGAAACAGGGCATGGTCGTACACGATATCCGCCCCGACGAGTATGTCCGGCTCGATGAGCTGGTTGAGATTGGATGCGTTGATGTAGCTCCAATCGAGGTCCATCACGGCCACAATGCTGTCGATATTATCGATTAAACAGCTTATCAGCGGATTGTCGGTGTCGACGCGGGTGCCCTTGGGAAAGTTGAGCTCCACGTTCTGCCGGAGCGTGTTGATGACCGAGTTGTGGCAATCGGACAGGACGATCATCGACGGTTCGCAGTACTTGGCCATGAAGATTCCCGTAAGGCCAACTCCCGAACCCAGCTCAAGGATGTTTTTTCCGCGAAACTCTTCCAGGTTGTTGGTGACGAACTCGCACAGTGCCTTCGATGCCTGCCAGCTGCACAGACCGGTCGTGCCTTCCGATATGAACGAGGACGACTCCTTCAGGGTGATCACATCGTTTCCAGGTATCTCGTAGTGTTTAAAACTAAATCCAGCTTGGTCATCGATTCCCGACTGACTGCTCAGCAGGTTGCAGTACTTTTCGTACAATTGGTCGTGCTGTTCTACGTTCATCTTGTTCAGGTGATGTATAATATGCTTCAAAAATGCTACCTGATACGCTACTCTCACAGGGTACTGCAGTACAAGCGGATTGTTGACCGTGGCGTCGAGCAGTTGTTCCTGATGTTCCCAGCTGATATCGTCGAGGAGACCCTGCGCGGAGCGGAAACACAATCAGCAGTGGCTCGCAACGCAATGCGCCTCAAAACAACACAATACTCACGTGCCAATCAATTTGGTTTATCGGCGTACAGCACAGAAAGTTTTTCCTGACTAGCAGTAGGGCATCCTCCGTGTTCATTGTTTTATTTTTACATTTCTGAAACATTGCGGCCGTGGACGGTCGATTGCACCACCACTTGAGACCAGGACGGATTCGTTGCTGCTGCTGCCAATGTGGCGTCCCTTGGACCACGACAAGATGCTACTCTCGGGATGCTGCTGCTGCTGCTCACTGCAGATGATGACGATGCTGATGCTGGCACAAAGTAACAAGACGAACACCGGTCCCACCACTTGGACGTCATATCCAAGACTGTACAGGGGGCAATTTGTACCGCAGATTAGCTGTTTATAATTTCTCTGGCACCGCGCGGCGGCGACGGCCACAGATCGAAGGAGCAAAATGAAAAAAAGCGCGTCCGCCGCCGATTCGAGGATTTTAATTAATCGGCACGATATTTATGACAATCACTAGAGGCGTTTATTTTTACTTCCACGCTAATTACAAGTGAGCAGCACAGCGTGTGTGTTTTCATTCGACCGTGGATTTTGGTCTTTTCAAGTGCCTCGCGTTTTTTATTTATTGAATTTTCGCGCAAGACAGAGGGCAGCGTGGTATTTGCGGTGTCAAAATATTTTGCCACAAATGATATAGAGAAGCGCGAGTTGTTACAGCATGAAAGAGCGAGAGAAAGACCAAGATTCTCTTTGACTTTTTTCTTATATTTCCATCTGACACTTGTCTTGTTTGAAAATACCAAACACGTGACTAGCCTCCTCTGGCCACACAAGCATTGCCCACCATATACACCCTTACCAAAAATCATGATTTTTTGAGTTCCAAATCCCACTTTTCATACGAATTTTTCAGTTCAACCCATATAACCATTTTTATGGTTGTAGTACCTGAACTCAAAAAATCGTATGAAAAGTGGGATTTGGAACTCAAAAAATCATGATTTTTGGTAAGGGTGTACGAGCGAGTCTCGCCCTGTAGAAATGTTTATGCGCCGTACGGTCTGAACTCACCACGTCCACTGGATGTTAGAGTGACCAAAACTTTGTTTCGAAAAAAGTGAAATTGAAATTTACAAAAAAATCTTTCTATACTACTAAATTATTAAAAACTTTGCTTGTTTTGTTTTATGTTTATCTTAATTTATTTTAAATATATTTTGTTTAGTTTTGGTTCACTTTTGGTAATTTTAAGCATATCCTACAACATCCAAACGTTATCTTTTACCTATTCGCTGTTTTTCATAGTTTTCCTCTCCCTTTTTCCTCGCATTTTTTCGAGATTTTAATTTTGTATTTTTTGATCTGGATGAAATTTTATCTATGCTTTTTCTATGTCAAAAAAACCATACTGCATGATTAGTTTTTCCTTACAAGGCGTTGTGGCATTTATTTATCTTTTCTGGAAGATTTGTAAAGTCAAATATTTTTCCTAATGACCTATGGACATTATCGGGGCCACATTTAGAATGCGGATTCAGTGGCTATTTCTTAACTTAATGGTAAAATGTTAAGGTTAATGTTAACATTCCATAGGCCTCTCCTTCGCCTGCCCTAAGGCGTGATAAGATTAAGTTTGTGATGATACACTACCTTTCCTTTACTAAGCAATCGAATCCAGAAGGGAAAAGATCACCAGTTGTGTTGGGACGAGCCAGGATTTGAATCCCGATCTACCGCTTAGTAGGCGGACTCGGCGTGACTCGGACTCGGCCATATCTGATCGATTTGGTGTCTTGGAAAAAGTTGTAGGTAATGTTTTGGATTTTTAAAGAAAAAAAATTGCTCGGAAAAACAATTATCCGATACTTTTTTATTTAAGTTTTCATCACAGTTAAATTTCAATTTTTTTCGATTTTTTTTAAATATATTTTGGGAAACTAAAAGAGGCATCATTTACGCTAGAGTTTGCAATCTATGGTTTCTTAAAGCCGAACAACCTTGATTGGATTTCCATAGTTATTCAAATATTATCAGGATGCTGAAAAATAATTACTGCTCAAAAACTAATTTAAATAAACTTGGGTAATTATCTACCAACTCACACGAAATAGGAAAAAGTTGCCCCGACCCCTCTTCGAATTGCGTGAAACTTTGTCCTAAGGGATAACTTTTGTCCATAATCACGAATCCGAGCTCCATTTTTCGATATCTCGTGACGGAGGAGCGGTACGATCCCTTCCATTTTCGAACATTTGAAAAAAGACATATTTTTCAATAATTTGCAGCCTGAAAAGGTGAGGTGGAAATTTGGTGTCGAAAGGACCTTTATGTAAAATTGGACGCCCGGTTTAATGGCGTACTCAAAATTTTGAAAAAAAAACGTTTTTTTATCGAAAAAAAAACACTATAAAATTTAAAAAGCTCTGCCATTTTTTGTTCTCAACTTTAAAAAAATTGGAACATGTCATTTTAAGGGAAATTTAATGTACGAATCTACATAATCCCGTAAAGGGTCATTATTTCATTTAGAACAAGAATTTTCATTTTTTCATTTCGAACAAAAAATTTCATTTTAAAATTTCATGTTTTTTTTTCTAACTTTTCAGGGTTTTTTTGTCTATAGTGTAATAATGTTCTACAAAGTTGTAAAGCAGACAATTACAAAAAAAAAAAAAATGATTTGCTTGTAATCATCACGAGTTATCGCGATTTAACGAAAAAAAGTTTTGAAATGTGAATTTTCCAAAAAATCCTATATCTTGTAATAAACTGTAGCGCTAAAGTTGTCTGTTTAAAGTCTTGTTTAGGACAAATGTTGCACTTTTTTAATTTAACGGATTGTAATTATTTTCCATCGTGGTTGAACAACGTCTTACTAGACGGTACTGACATGTAAGATTTGAAGCGCTTATATCTTCTTTCAGACTAATCGAAATGGCACGATTTATGCACTATTCGGTTATAGGCCAATTCATTTGCATTCAAAAATTTTGACCACATAACATAACATTGACCGTCCCCTCACTATTTTTTTTTATTTTGAGCTTTCGAGAGTTAAGCTGATATCGAGTTAGCAATCGAAATAATATTTTGTGAAAGATAAAAAAAAATGCATTCCGGGTACTCTGAGTTCACATCTGTATTTGAATAGAGTCGGATGATTAGAATGGCAACCATTTGACACAGATTTTTATAATAATTTATATGAAACAAAAGAATAACATTTATTTTTGACTAAGTTTATCGAAGTAAAAAGGTAACAGTTTACTTTAAACAGCAATAAAGCTGTTGACAAATCGATTTGATTATGACCAGCCTAAAGTTATTCTGTTTAATTTTGCCACACTGCCTAAATATGGTAAAGTTTGAAAAAAGATCTGTATTTTGATGTAAAATGTTAAACTAATGAATTCATTTAGTCATTGCAAATATGTTTTAACACATTTTTGATTCTAAGTATGGGTAAAATAAAGATTATCGACTAGCGCAGTCGCGCTAGTGTACTTTGTAAACCATTTGTAAGAACGTTTGTAAGAGAGGCCGAAAAACGTGACATCTGGTTAAGGTTAAGGTTGACTTTCACTGTCGGAAAAAAACAGAACTATCAAATGATATCGTGTAAACGGTGGGTTAACAATAGGCCGGCTACGAAATTATGGAAAAGTGTATTTTGTATCATGCCTCGATCATTGGGTATTGTCATGTTATACTATTTTGAGTACCTTTTTATGTCGTGTTAGAATATTTTTTTTTTAATTCTTAAATGAACTTTTTTTATCCCCAGCAAATTTCCCTCAGTGCTTCTTTGCCACTACATCGGCACGCTCAACCCGACTACACCTCTTCTACAGCAAACCCGTTTAAACCGTCTATCGTATTGGAATCGTTTAAACTGCAAAAGCCAAAGCAAAGCAAGGAGAGAATAACCGCAACAGTGCCGAGAGCCATAGCAGAACGTCAAAAACAGTACCAGCAGCAGACCTTGGCTGAACGCGTATGTGTGCCGTCGCCGTGTCCTCCCGTCAGAGTCCAGTCCCAGTGCACCGCGGGAGGGTTTAAACAACCGTATACGTTCTCCATGTCCATGTGGCCCATGGGCAGCAGCAGCAGTGTAGAGACCCTAACGACATCTGTGTGTTGGTGGTTGGACGGTAGAGACCCTAGCAGGTCCCAACGTTGCGTTGAACGCGACCATCAGTTGGATTTGTGCATCGAGACCTGAAAGAGGTTGTGGCTGCAGTTTGGGAAGCATACGCGATTTGACCAGAAGTCGACGACGACACCAACTACAAGTCTGTGTTTGTGAATCAAAGGTGTGTGTGCGCTTTGGGCTATGTTCTGTGTTCTCTCGTGGGTCTTCAAGCTGAGAGTGCGGTGTGGTGTGTTGGTTCTGTGTACAAATACCTGCACGCCGCAAAGAGTGATTCATCGCCGCGCTGCTGACCAGTCAGTCGGTCAGTCAGCGGTGCCAGTAGAGAGTTAAAAGTCGCGGCCAACCAGCGGGCCCAAACGTCGCGGAGTTCGATATTTCGGAAGAAGAAACTGCATCGTAGCAATTAGCAGAGTGTCGCGCTCGCGGGGTTAGGAAGGTTTAATTAGACACAAGTGCCTCGATCTCTCTTGAACTCCGCAGCAGGTCCAGGTCCAGTGTCGGGGTGACCAGTGGACAGTGACGGCGAAAATAATAAATACATAAAAGAAAAAAAAAAACGGTTCCAATTGACTGGAGACCCAGTGGACACAGTCGTCGACGTTAGTTCAAAGAGAGGAGGGCCATTCTCTTTTTTTCCTTCCTTTACGCGCTTATATCATTGTGCGACGGTACGACGACAACGACGATGGTGATGTCGACGAAGAATATATTAATAGAAAACACACAAGTGTCTTTAGTGGCTCCACTCTCGAACTAGTGTGTAGTGGTTAGTTGTTTTTGTTGTTGCTGGAGTTGGGAAGTTCTCGGTGAAAACGGATTGGGGTTATTTTAGAAGTTACATGTTTCAACTTTATATTTGAAAAAACTGATGTAGAATGATGATTTTAGTACCTGCTACATTTAGAAAACATTTTGAAAAATAAACTTTTTTATTTTTATATAGATTAAGTAAATCTCTAATACAAAGTTTGTAAAAAAAAACCCGTAGTTTCCAAGGTAGTTTCAACCAATCAGGCTCATTTTCGTGCGAAATATGGTCTACTAAATACCTTGAGTTTCTTGGATTATGGCAAAATCCTTGCAAAGTCAATCATAAAAGATTGATTTGAAGTTTAAAGTAAATTTGAGGTAAGAAATAAATTTTCATTTGGAAACTGCCACAAACAAAAAAACATATATTACAACAGATTTCTTTCTTTATATCATTGGGCATGAGCTGGACTACAATGTCCTTTCATTGGATTTGTCCAAATTTAAGGGCATGGTATTTTGACCCCATGCATGGGTAACCATGAAACATTTTGATTTTTGTTCATAACCATTCCAAATAAATCGTAAATCGCCTTAAAATTAATTGGACATGATTTTTGAATAATTAATAAAGTTTTTACGGAAAATAAATAATGATATTGTTTGCCAAATAAAAACCACTCAATCAATCAATCAATGATAAAAAAGTTGTTTAGTTGAAATACAAAGTAAAAAGTAGTAGCACAGCAACAGCCAGACTTTTCAACAAAATACACAGTTTTCAAATGAAAATATGGTCAATTTTTTTCATTTTCATATCTTTTATTTATCTCAAAAATTGCATTTTTCGAGCTCTACAACCTCCCAAATTTTCATCAAGATTCATAATTTGGTTCTGGAGTTAGAGCCGTTTGATTAACCTACTATAAGAAAAAAAAATCCCTAAAAAAAGGTAAAAGCCCACCTGGTGACCTTCGCCAACATTTTTCATTTCTGATTTTATTCGAAATTTCATTCCACATTCATAGTACAGACCATGAGTGAGCATCTGAAACAAATTCGACATCTATCGGCAATCTCGATCAATTTTTAGAACGATTTACTTTTTGCCTTTCTTACTAAAGAAAGGTATAGGTTTTACTTTAAGGCAGGACGTCATTTCCATCTTTGTAAATATGTCGATTCAGCATCAATTTTAATCGGAAAAATCGTCAAAAAATCACACTGCAGCGCTTCGTCGGCAAGTCGACAAGTTGTCAAGTTGAGCTTCGAATACTGGCGCGAGAATGCTGGCGCATATATTTTGTTGCTCGACTTAAACTCGTTTTGTAGTAGCTTGTCTACCGATGTTTCCTACAACATGTAAGATATCGTAGCTTTTCGGTTTCTTTTGCCTTGTCCGTTTTTGCATAACTGTCCAATGTTTATGCAAAAACTTTTGTGACTTAGGACATTCATCCGGCTAAAATCAATTTGTTTCCCGTGTGCTCCTTAAATCGCCTAAAAGTAGACTTCATTTTTTCCTGATTTCGTAAGTTTATTCAACACGGTTCATTGGATTCCAATAGGAGCTTTCTAAGCTTTTCATCGTTTATATCGTTTTCAAAGTTTTCAATGCTGGCGACGCCAATGGCTTTCTACCTAAGGTAATCGCGATTGAGTGTGTAGTGGTGCGGTTGTTAAAAATAGCTATCTCTGACTCTGTCACTTTCGTAGAAGCTGAATGGCTATCTTCCCTGCACCGTGCGGCACACGCGGTTCACTTGTACCTCGGTTTTTCTTTGCTCCTGCTTTGTTCGGTACGATGGTACGATGAACCAAAATACCAACACACAAAAGGGCTCGTTCCGAAGCAAGAAAACCAAAACCGCGGTGTGCGTTGTCACTGGCGCATGGGAAGCTTGCTATGATCGCGTTTGTCATAAACGCTTGTTTGATTAAGAATATGTACGATTAATAATATTCTTTTGGTGAAAATTGCGTTTTTTAATTCTTTTGGAAAACATATCATTTATAATACTTTGCTTTCATCATAAGACTTTCTTTTGTGCTGGTTATAAATAAACAAAGTCGATGTTATGAATTGAAAGAAGTTCTACCATTGTTATATTCTTTAGTAAGAAAGGCTCTATCTCACCCCAGGTGGGATTAAATCGGGTTTTTGACACAAAATTTATTGAAATTGTACTATAAGAACTGGTAAAATTTTCATAACATTCAATTGAATTTAACTTTTTTTCACATTTATTTAGGTAAAATTACATTATAAATATTCAACCATAAAATTTCCTACCTACCAAAATTCAGCTTTTGGTTACTGTGCAATGTATGGCTTCCATACTATTTTTAACAAAAAGCAATAAAGAAATATTTTTCAAACTATTTCTCGATTTAGGCAACATAAAATGTAGTAAGAGTTGGGATATTTGATCCCTTTTTTGTATCGCGCAAATTCCTCTAAATTTACCAGAAAACTCTGAACTTTAAGCGAGACCAACTACGGCTGCCAATGAATTATGATTTAAATATTTTATCAAATGCCAATCATTTACCTATCACATGTTTGAATTTCCACTTTAAAAAGGTTTGAGGTAAACAGTTTTGTATGAAAATAAGTTAAAAACTTCAAAAAGTAGAATAAACAGCTTCGCCAAATTTAACACTCAAACGCTCGTGTAGTCATTTGACCCCTATTTTTTTTTTAAAAATCTCATAAATTTTGGTTTTGACCAATTTGGATGCTTCCCGTTGCAAAAGATCCAGATTTGTCTATATTTTGAACTGTCAAATGGGGGACAAACATGGTCCACTTTTACCGGAGATATTCCGGATTCCGTTGGGGTACCTCGGTCCTCCTATTTGGGGTTTTGGTCAATAGAACAAAAACCATTTTACAGAACAATGCCGGAAATGATACAAAACTTCCAGGCATCATTATAATACATCATAAAAAATGGACCTCAGATTCATGATCAGGGACCGAAGAGGGGTCGGGGCAACTGCTGTGTTAGTTGGCGGAGAATGAATTATAATATAATCTGAAAAAAATCTGAAACACGAAATTTGTATATTCTCGTTGGATCGGAATGATTGTAATTCCAACGCTGATGTTCAGAAATGTGGTTTTGAAAGCCATTTTCATCAAAGTTCGAAACATTCATTCATGAAAAGTTTTTTAAATTTAATATCCCAAGTAACGAACTTGTTGAACATAGTTCAACAACGTTTTCATTGAGATAGGCAGGCTAATGCACAAAAGTGAACATAAATTTAGATAGAGTTGCCAGATATTTAAATTTTAATGCTCATAAAACAAGTCTACCATCAGTTCTTGGGAACTAGAAAACTTGTCTGAAGTTTCAACAGTGCTCGAAACTCCAGGCAAGTTTTCCAGTTCTTGAAAGTTTATGTCTCATTGCAAAGGTCCTTCAAATACCTTTAAATGTATTCCTCAAAAGTTTTGGAAGCAATTTTCATCAATATTTATTACAATCAATCTTGAAATTTTTTTTAAATTTTATAAAATTTCACTGGTACTCATGTATCTTTCAAATACCTTTCCTTAAATGTTTAATACAGCCGCAAAATCGCAGTTTAACAAAAAAATTGACTGGAATCGCAGAAAAATATTCTTCTATTTTGCCTCCTATTTTTCAAAGTCTAATCTAAATTGGTGACGTGGTTTGTCACATTATTAACTATGCTGGCAATACATCTAACGAATAACTTTAGATTGGGTGTTGTCTTATAACTACATTTTTTTTGCAAAATTCCATCAGTAAGCATCAGATATAAAATATTAACCACACTTAACCCTCAAAACCTCCGTTTTCACCGAGAATTGCTCACCGTTTGTTGTAGTTGTTGCTGGTGCTGTTGTTGCTGCTACCTTTACCTCGGTTCGTCGGACCTAAACCGCAGCACCAGCACCAGTCAACCTCTCGGTTCGCTCGGTTAGCCCGCAGTAGTAGGTACGTACGTACAAGTCAAGCCAGTCTCGGTTAGTCCTACTTTCACATCGGTTGTCGTACGGTCGTTTTATGCCTCGCTCCTCGTCATCATCATCGTCGTCGAAGCCTTTTGCATCGTGCCGCTGCTGATTTCTTATTTTTCTGAAATTATATAGAGGCAGCAGCGCTTTTCTTCCTCGGAGAGCCTCGAGGCGTGTGTGTTTATGCTGCAAAGTTATTAAGGGTACAGTGAGTGAGAAAGCCCCACAGTCCGTGGTGGAAGCAGCAGCCGACAGATAAAACAATTGTGTGTGTCCAAATGTTTATGATTTTATGCACATGAGAAACCATTTTGTGCAACAAAGTGTATAAGAAGAGAGGAGCCCAGCTCGTTTTTTTATAGTTGGTGGCGAAGATAAAACAACCTAACCAACCCTAAGTCCAATCCAAGTCCGGTGGTTCAGCAAAGCCAGCCAGTCAAACAACCAGCAGCAGACAGCACTTTCCATTCTCATGCCACTGGGCAGCGGTTTGCAGTGAAGAAAAAGTTGATGTTGACTAATCTCGTATTAGGTGAGTGGTAAGAGATTTTTAGATTCATGATTTTTTTTTTTCGTTTTCAAATACGGGGTGCAGCGCCTTGGTCAGTCGCGACTTCAACTTGGAAAGGTTGGACGACGGTTTGAGAAACCCATGCAATGCACGATGCGATATTTTGACTTGGAGGCACGGCACGGCACGGTCATGCCTTGCGTTCTGGGAAGTGGTGACCAGTTTGGATTAATTCTAGCGTGTGGAGTGTGAGCGAGCAGTGCGAGCGAGGGTCGGAAACCTTAGAAGGGTTGCCGAATTTTGTGGCGTCGCTTGTTTTTTCTCGATTAACCCTTTTTAACTCTGGAGTTGGCTAAGAAACTGTAGAAAAAAATGTAAATATGTGTTCGATCCATAAAAATAAATAAATTTGTTAATTCAAAATTTGAAAAAATGACTGCATCCTATCGATATTTTTCAGTTGCAATTAAAAAGAGTTTAAGTTTAAAAAATTCGGACAAAAAAGATTATCGAACACTTGATTTTTTAATAATCCAAATTTATTGAAGTTATTTTGGGAAGAGTATTTTCCATCGTTTTCAATAATATGCTTTGCTTGCTAGATAGATATAAAAACTAGTCTTGCCGAAAGTTGATCAGAGTAATTTTTTGTGAAAAAAAATAAAGACTTGTCAAAATGTCATCAAAACCACGTTGTTTGGGGTTTTTTTAATAAAGGAAATTTAAAGAACTTTCCAATTACATACCGAAATCGGCAAAAAAATGTGCCAAAATACTCAAAATACACAAGCTTGAGCAACTTTTAATTTTATATTTCAGGCCATTGCAAATTTTAATTCATGTTTTTTTGCACCCCTCATCCCCTCCAATAATTCCTCAGAAAATCAGAGAAAAACAAAATAATTATTGTCTAAAATTTACATTTTTCTTGTAAAAACTGATTTAATCGATTGTAAACTATTATAAATACACGGTAAATAAATAAAGACAATTTAATCTTTTTACAAATTTTGAACTTGGAGACCAATGGAGTTTAGAAAATAAAATATTTTGCTAATTTTTGGTCGTAGCATAACTGTAATGATGATTTTGTTTTGCTACAAAAAGCATTTTGTGATACTTTTTGCTTCGAAATTATGAAAACCTGCCTTTAAATTTATTATTTTTATTTTGTTATAATTATTTTTTTACTATATGCATAGGAAATCTAACGAAAACGTTATTTTTGAAAATTTATTCTAGTTTTCAAATTGCAAAACTTTTTGCGGTGCTGTACATCGAATATTCACCAAAATTGAAAATGAAAAACTTCAAATATTTGGACCAGCTTTATCATTTAAAAAAAAAACGTTACCTAATCCACCTTGAGGTGGTTGGTGCCTTCCTCGCATTCATAAAGTGAATAAACTACACAGCCTCAAAGAAGTGTATAAATAAAACTTATTTTTTATCAAAATATCCGAGATCCGGCCTCAAAAAAAAGTGTATGAAAAACACTAAAGTTCTTATAACTTTTGATAGGGAGGTCAGATCTTTAATATTTTGGGCTTGTTGGAAAGGTCTTTTGATAGCTTATCCAAAGATGAGTCGCATGATAGATCCGGACCACTCTTCATCAAAATATTTGAGATCTGGCTTTAAAAAAGTGTATAACTAACACTTAAGTGCTCATAACTTTTGATGGGATTGTCAGATCTTCAATCTTTTGAACGCCTTGGAAAGGTCTTTCAAATACCTTTCTAACAATATATAGCATGACGGGATTTCTTACAAAAACCACCCTTTTTATAATCTACCGGACTTTTGTTATAACCGATTTTTTAGCATAACTTTTGAAGTACTTTACAAAACTTCATAATATTAACTAGGGTCTTGTGGGACCCCCAAGACGGATCGAATGAGACCAGAACGGTCCAAATCGGTTCAGCCAGTCCGGAGATAATCGTGTGCATATTTTTCTGTGCACGGACTTACAGACATACACACGCACAGACATTTATTCTGAATTTGATTCTGAGTCGATAGGTATACGTGAAGGTGGGTCTACGAGGTCGAATAAAGAAGTTCATTTGTCGAGTGATTTTATAGCCTTGCCACATTTAGGTAAGAAAGGCAAAAATTAAATAAATTTCGCGTATTTTTTTCAAAATGATTCTTCCCTAGTAAATCACAATTTCTAAAATATTGTTTTTTTTTTAAGATTTGCCTACTGGGATTTTAAAATAACATTATGAAAGAAGAATGACAAAAAGTTTAACTTATATTTGGGTCATCCCACCTGAAGTGTGCAAGAAAAAATACAAATTTGAAAATTACCCTCTCCGATCCTGCTCAAATTTGGCAGGGCTGTTGATACTATCAAAACATGCAAGAATCCCGAATTTCGTCCAAATCGGACCATCCCCTCAATTTTGGTACCTCCCCAAAAAATAGACTTTTTGGCGTTTTTTGAACGAAACCCCTATTTTCAAACGGTGATAGCTCAGGAACCACAAATCTTAGAAGGTCGGTCTAAAGCTCAATTTTGAAGGAAATTGGACGTAGAATCCATTTCCGTGATCAAAATTTAGATTAAGATGTTTTTTTCTACCTGCATTGCGCAATTGAAAACTTCAAATGGCCGTATCTCAAAACAGCCCTATTTATTTTTTAAACCTCACCAATCGCATTCCCCTGTCAATTTTACATAAGAATCACTTATTGACAGAAAGGAATATGTTTCGTTCCAGAGATATCGAATTTAAATGTTTTAAGTTTTTGAGATTACCTAAATCAGCTTCATTCGCCGCATCTGCTCGAAGCACACAGGCGCGCTGATCAATAACTGCTACCTCAATTTCCTTCAAAATTGAGCTTTAGACCGACCTTCTAAGATTAGTGGTTCCTGAGCTATCACCGTTTGAAAATAGGGGTTTCGTTCAAAAAACGCAAAAAAGTCGATTTTTTGGGGAGGTACCAAAATTGAGGGGGTGGTCCGATTTGGACGAAATTCGGGATTCTTGCATGTTTTGATAGTATCAACAACCCTGCAAAATTTGAGCAGGATCGGAGAGGATTATTTTCAAATGCTGTTCCGCTTCAGGTGGAATGACCCATTTATTGAAGGCTGGTATTTATTTGTGATTGAAATGCAAGTTTTTCTCTAGATTGAGTTTTGGATTTTTTTTTACAAGCTTCAAAATTACAACAGAAACAATTTTAAATGTTTATTTCCGAGTTAATAATTTATTTAGCACAATTGAATCAGCTCAAAAAACGTTTTTTTTGTGTTCAGCACCGTCAAAAGATTTTGTTTGCAAAGAAACCTCAAAAATTAGATTTTTTGAAAAATGAATATTGCTAAAAACATTGCTTATAATTACATTCTTTTTTAATCTACACCAAAACGGTGGTTGCATAATTATGCTGTAAATTTGCATGGAAGTATATCAGAATCTGCATGAAAACTGTAATCATGCATCATGCATGCGAATCCCGGGGTAGATGGAAGCTAAGCTGTAAAAAACAATCAAGCCTTCGGACGCCTAGTTTCGAGTTGGAATCTCGCAATCGAAAATACCACGGCAATGCTGTAGAGCGAATGATTTGATTTTTTTTTTGACTATCAAAAATTCTGTTATCCAATGTTCGATTATCCAAAGCTCTCCTTAAAACCTTCGGAAAACCGAATCATGGATTTTTTTTTTCTTATTTTCATTTCAATTTCAATTCTTGCTTTACAAAATGGATATTCTCAAAGGTCAATCGCCGCCATTTGGATTATTTACTCCAAAATCAATCTGTTTCATGTTTGAGCACAACAATCCAAGGTGAACTTTTTGCAAGCAAAGTAAAAAATGGTGAGATTACATTTGGTGAATGGTGACAGATTTTGTGTCAAAAAATGCGAAATTTTATATCAGGAACTGGGACTGGGAATGCAATAGCCTTGAAAAAGATTGTTATATTTGCGTAATCTGTTTTGCAAAAAGTTTCACAAATCGATCTAAACATTTAGTGGTCAATTTTCTTCGGTTTCATACAAGAACAAAAACTTAAAACCCCCGATGATCAATGGGATAGCAAAAGACATTATTTCCTTGGTTGAATTGTAAATATCAAATTGAGTTGTTTTATGAGGTTCCCTTATTCAGAATTATGCCCAAATCAATCAACTTCCTTTTGTTCTCCGGGGACCTTCGCTCTATCTGCGCAGTTCTAATGGTGATTCAATCTTGAGTTAATTAAGAGCTACTCTAGCTCTGAAGTGGACCAATTAGTTAATTGTCGACACAGAGATGCCGCACACAACAACAAAAAAAGCTTCTTGTCTCGTCTGTCATAAAGCATTAAAAACTTCCTCGTTCGCCGATAAGTTACCATATTTGTGCATATCCCTTGAGCAAGATCCATAAATATGAGCACCGAGCAAACCAGCAACACGTGTGTGTCCGCGCGAATGACGTTAGAAGGTCGACACTTTTGGCCATCGCGCGCAGCGCACTTCACAATCCGCCGTGACCCGGTCCGTCGTCGTCGAAGTGATCTTGGGCCCCACGACCGACCAACCCATGTTGTAATTTCTGGCTGCCAGTGGGTAATAAATTGTAAAGTAAGAACCTCCTTGGTGAGAGAATTGGCTTGTCTTTTTGTTGTTGTTGCTTACTTGGCTGCTGTTTAGCGAGCTCATTTGCATCCATTATGGCCGTGTACGGCGGTGCTGTTTTGTTCGCGCCAATAGTGTTCAGGCTCCGTCAATGGATTCGCCAAATCCGTCAAATAGGATCAAGGCTCAATATGGCAATCATCCGTTGCACAGTGGTGATTTCTTGATGGGGATAAAATATTTTGCTTCGATGGGATGTGTTGAGCTTTGAACTCAGTTGCATACAAAGCCGAGTTCCATGAAAATTGCCGATATTTCGATGTACTTCTACTTTGGTACAGCAGAGTAATATTCTCGAAAGAAACTTTCCTAATTTTTTCGGCATATATTGGCCTGAACATGATTCCAAATTGGGTGTTGAGTTTTTGTATTTTTTGTATTATGACTTTAAAGATAAAACCTGAAATCTCAAGCTAGCGAAAAAGTCGGAAATCACAAACAAATTCTTGAACGAATTCTCTCACAATTAGCACAGAGGCATTAGCCAAAAAAAGAAGTTTTAGCAGGTGTTTTAGGGTTGTTGAATATGGAGTCAATTGTTCTTAAATCAATGGTTCAATAGTCATTTATGAAAAATAACAACTTTAAAATGAAGGGACAAAATAGCTTATTTCGTACTAAAGCAAAAAAAAATACATTAGGGTCATTCCATGTTAACTGAGTAGGGGCAGGGGGGGCAGAATGGACCAGGGGGGCAGAAGGGGCCACCCTTGGTTTTGGGCTTTAGAATGGATTTAGACCAATTGTAAGGCAAGGGTCTTAAAAAGGACGTGAAAAAACTTCACCATACCGAAAACGACGTTTGAATTCATTGTATTTTTCGAATTATGAGCAAAAATGTAAATTTATTAGAAAAACCACGCAAATGTTGTTTATTTCGAGGTTTTTAAATAAGTTTTCTAAAAAGTTGGATTGTTTGAAAAAGTTTGCTCAATGCTTATAACGATACTAGATGTTACTACCAAGGTATACAATCAACAACGGAACCTTCAAATCATTTAGAGGCTTGGTGGTGGAAGTGTTAAATTAAAATCCTCTTGGGGGCAGAATGTTAAAAGTTATGAAATTTGGATTAAATGGATTATTTCACTCCTAGTAGGTTCACAAATAACGTTTAATGCAACATTAGTTGATTTTTTAGTTGTTTTGATGCTTATTTGTAAAAATAGTGACTTATTTCAACATATTAAAACTATTTTCAAAAATGTTTGTTTTGGTAAGTGACTATTTTTATTAAAGTTGCCTAACTTCATGGAAACTATGTTAGAAAGGTACCTTAAGTCATTTCTTATCTCCCTTCAAAGTTGTATTAGACGAAATGGCTTGTTTTTTAAGGTGGCCCACCCTGGGAAAGTAGTCGCAATTTTTTTTTTTAAAGTGGCTCAAAAATAGTTTTAAGCTAAAAAATTTCATCAACCAAGTATACAACATTGAAGGGAACATTCCAAAGCATAAGCCTACTACACTGAATTCATAAGTTTTCATGTTTTCCATGGTTTTTGGCGCATTTTACTTAGGCGGGCCATTCTGCCCCCCCTGCCCCTACACTTTCGTTTTACGTTCATCTATCGATAGTTAACAGAAATCCCAAAATAAGTGCCAATTAGACCATCCCTCTAATTTTGGCATCTCCCCTTTTTACGATTTTCTAAAAAAACTTGTTTTCTTTTACTCGTAATTTTGCTAATTAGATCAAAAGACTTTCTTCTAGTTGCAATTTATAGGAAAATGTCCAAGGAATGTGATTAATATAAAATATTAATCCTCAAATACCTCCCAATATTATTTTTCTACAGCAGCAATTCCATTTGAAAAGAGCCTAAACCGAAAAAAAGTTCTCCGATCGGGCTAAATTTTTTCTGGGGGTTCCTTGGCCAAAATAATTAGACCTGTATTTCTTTGTTTGGCCATTAGGGTGACCTACATCATGCAAAATGGTTAAAAAAATGGAAATTTTCGTCATTTTTCGCTAAAACCACTTTTTTAATAAAAATCACATCTCCGCGCCACTTCATCATATTTTAGCTGTCTTAGACACAAAAAAAGGTGATGAGTTTGGCTATTTGGGAAAAATAGTAAGAAGTTTCAAAACTCTAGCTTAACATTTGAAAAAATCGTATGAAAACTTAAATGGCGTTTTGACCGTGTTTGGGCCAAAGAGCCTATGTCCGAAAATATTTTTATTGGAATCCTCGGAAAATTTCACATAACATATAAAAAAATTAGCGATGTCGAACCGTACGTTTCCGAGATATAATTTTTTGAAAATAAAAACTGAGTTTTTCGACGCGCCACGCGTTAAAACAGGAAACTGACGAAAAAGAGAAAAAAAAACAACTTTTTTACTGAAACTGCGATAACTTTAAAATTTCAGCGATGATCTATACATGTAACGGCAAATTTTCGTAATTGAAAGACGCAACTTTTCGTACCCAAACATGTAACGGTCATCGCTGAAATTTTGAAATTATCGCAGTTTTAGTGAAAAAAGTTGATTTTTTGCCGATTTCCTGCTTTTGCGCGTCGAAAAACTCAGTTTTTATTTTCAAAAATCATATCTCGGAAACGTATGGTTTGACATCGCTTTGATATGTTATGTGAAATCTTCCAGGGAATCCTAAAAAATATTTTCAGACGTAGGCTCTTTGGTCCAGACACGGTAAAACTTTTTACTATTTTTCTCAAATAGCCAAACTAATCACCTTTCTTTTGCGTCTAAGACAGCTAAAATCTGATGAAATAACGCGGAGATATGATTTTTTTGAAAAAAGTGGTTTTTGCAAAAAAATACGAAAATTGCAATTTTTCGAACCACCCTAGCACGATGTAGGTCACCCTAAATGCCAAACAAAAAAATACGGGTCTAATTATTTTGAAAATTTTTGAGCCCGATCGGAGAACTTTTTACAGTCCAGACTCGATTATCCGAAGGCCTCGGAAACATTTTACTTCGGATAATCGAATCACGATTTTTTTTCGATGAATATTTTTTTATTGTCGAGCTTAAGTATGACCCCTAAACTACGTTAAAGTGATTTAAAACTTTTAAATCCAAGATGGCGGCCAATATGGCGGTGTTGAAATATTGAAAAAATGCATTTTACAGTCGACTCTCTGGTTGTCAATATCCAAGGGACCGTCGAGGAAGAGAATCATCAGTTTACAGAACGATGCAAAATGAAGACTCGATTGAAAATATTTTTTTCTTGATACCCAGCTACGGGAGAGAATCATGGCAACGTCCATCAAACAAAAACAAACTAATGTCAAACACCCTTCAAAGCTTCGTTTTGCCAAGAAAAATGTCTATGCAAGCCATGAGAAAGTGAAATTATTGACAACCGGAAGAGATTTGTAAAGCAAACAGAGTCCAAGGGACCGTCGAGGAAGAGATCCTTCAAAAAAGGGAAAATTTCGAGGAATGAAGATAATTGAAGTATGCAGATTGAAGGGACATCGATAGATGGAGAATTATTGATATCGAGGAGATCGACAGCCAGAGAGTCGACTGTATTATTTAAAAGGCATTCAACTATTCAAATTTGACTAAAATGGGGTTACAGAACTCGAATTTGACGTTTAAAACAAGAAAAAGAAAAAAACCGAAAAAAAATGTTTTGTTCGTGATTCGACTATCCGAAGTCCCATACAAACCTTCGGATAATCGAGGCTTCGGATAATCGAGTCTGGACTGTATTCGGTTTATGCTCTTTTCAAATGGAATTGCTGACAGTTAATATTTTAAAACATGGTTTTGACCAATTTTATTTATTGCTTTTTTGCGTAATTTTTGAAAAGAGTTATCAGTCTTAATGAACTGAACTTCGCAGCCTGAAAAGAAAGAAATTATTTTTAGAAAATATTTAGCTTCTTTTTGCATTTTATTTTATTTTCAAAAATTTGGCAAGTTGAAAGTTTTCTTTTTTGAAAATTTTAATACATTGTGGCAACATCCGATTTTTTTACAAATGTTCCTAAGAATTTTCCCATCTTCCCATCGCTTGCCCCCCTCTGATTTACAACTAAAATAAAAAAAAATCGCGTTCTGAATTGAGCAATATCCTTCAATTTTGCCCATCCTTCACACCACAGTGCATCTTCTTTCGTCGTCGCCTTGCAGAGCGTGTACTTTTAGTGCATCAAGTGAGGATCTCCGCGATGTTCATTTTTTTGTTCCTTCCCACCTCGACAAACATTGCTGCCAGGCCAGCACATGGAAAAGGTGATGATGGCCATCATAACTGTGTGCGGTGTGTGTGTGTGCGCTTGTTGCCATATGAATGACATCGCCTTCATCGTCGCCGTCGCCGGTCGTCGTGATCTTTCGAACGTTCACCACAATTTGCTGGCAAAGCCTCACGGGGTTTCGCGACGCGGTTGAGACCTTCCACGCGGTGTAATTCTGCGCAGGCAATCAGGAGGCAACCCCAGCAGAGTTTCATTGAGAAAGACCACGACCACGTTGACGTCGCTGGTGTGCTCGCTTGGCACAGTTGTGCTTTAAGTTAAAATAAATATTATAAACAGATTTAAATAGGGGTGATGATTGGTTCCTATTTTTCATCTGTGGTCCACGGAGCAATGTTTGGGGGTCCTGGTCAATAACGAAGTAGCAGCTACGGGTAGACACCAATGCTATGCTATGCTATGCTATACAGTGAAACCTCTTTTTACGCGGTGGCGTTACGCTTTTTGTTTCGTAGATTTCTCTTAAACCATACAATATTTTTGCAAGCTTCAAAATGCGTTTTGTAGATCTGAGCAAAACCTACAAATTGCTTTCAAAAGAATGCAAATATGTTGCGTCGTTCCAGAGAAATCGACAAATTAGAAAAACGTAACGCACCGCGTAAAAAGAGGTTTCACTGTATTTTAAATAGATTAAAATGGGGACCATCAGCCAATTTCACTAAAGTGGCTTTGAATTTGGTTGAAATGAGGCTTAAAATAAATGTCTTTAGATGTGCCACGATACGAAAACCACGACGACGTCGTCTTCTTCGGTTGTGCTTGGTTGGGCACAGAGATTGGCCCTGGCCTGGGATACGGTGGTGCTGTGTCTATGCTGCAGAGTCGGTCTGATGTCAGGCTAGTCGTGCCTTCGCGTTGGTTGTTATAAACGATTTTTGCGTAATCGAATCAAAAGAAAAGCAGCGTGCAACTCCCATTTTTTATAACATCAATTCATCAAATGTGGCACAGATTTGCGGAGGGATGTTTCTCGCTCTATCTCTCCTTAAATCGCCGAACGACGACTAGCCGGTATGCTTAAGTAACCATGAACATGGACGCTGGGCGTTGTTTAATGGTCGAAAATTATGCACAGCAGCAGGATTGCTCGTTTTTCGGTACACATCCCATGCGCGTTTGAGCAATACTGTGCGATTTGTACAGAAATTTGAACACCATCATTTGGGGTGAATCGTGACATTGGAACAACAGCTTTAGCCATGTTTTTACACAATACTTTATCATTTTTCATTGATTTCGATTGGAACAGATACAGAACAACAAAATTCTTAAATCGGATCCCACTTTGAAGCTTAAGTGTTCTTAAAACTGCTGTCCGGTACGTACCTACCTTGAGTAGGTAGGGGAGAGTGGGGAGACTTGATCCCCGGGGACACTTGATCCCAAGCCTTATCTCGTCAGCATGTGGGTAAAACAAATAGCTTTGTTCTAGAAAGTTGTGCGAAATTGACTAAAACTCATTGTAGAAAACAAAGAAAAAAATTAAAAAATGTTTAGATTGAGTTACACACATTTTTCTAAAAAGTGCTGCAAAAAACTTCCAAGAGATCTTTTTTCTTCGTTTTGATAAGTATAGAAAACACTCAAAAAATATTCAAAAAAATATGTTTTATACATGAATTGTTTGATAAACATATCAACTCCAAAACCCTTACGCATTTGATGTTAAATTTATCGTCATACTATTATTACAATCAATTGTTTAAAAAAGTGCGTTTAGGGAGACTTGATCCCTGCCTTTTTACAGTCACTGGAATCAGCCTCAAGATTAAATAATTGGGCTGGGGTTTCGTACATAGTTTCCTTTAGTATAGTTGTATATAACTTACTGCAGTTTGAACCATTTTTCAAAAGTTTTGTAAACAAAAATTACCAGCTTTTGTAAACATGCTCAATTTTGGTCTGAAAAAGAAAATTTTAAGTTTATAAATATTTTGCATGCTTAACTTGTTATATTTTGAACACAAACGTACAGGTTTAATGTGAAATTGCTATAACTTATAGAAAATTAAAAGTTTGGATGAATAAGAAACATTTTGCCTAAGATTTCTTCAAAATGTTGAAAGAGGGATCAAATTACCCCCAACATTTTGAAAATACCGGTTTAAAATATTTTTTTAAAACGCTTGGTATGATTCGAAGAGTTTATCTGATGAAATACCCTTATCAGCCAAACATAGTTGAATGTTTAAGCTTTCCATTCATGCAAAAAGTTCATAGTTTTGTGAAAAATTGACAGAGTAATGTGCGATACAAAAAAAATGGGATCAAGTCTCCCCACTCTCCCCTACTTTCAAGTCAATGACGTTTATAAGTTCTTAAGCCAGAGCTTGTATTCTTCAAAGTCAATGTCGTTTCGCTTTTAATTGTACATAATTACATAATTTCAAACACCGATTTTTATTTTGCTTTATGTGATCTTAATCTAGGGTAATTACATCGTGCACCTAATGTTGGCATATCCGCACTTTGGCGTTCATTTGCAAATCCTAAAAGGAGTGTTCAACTGAAGAAGGAAGTGAGAAAGTAAGTTTCTATCAATAGTTTTGCAAAATAAGTTACTTAAATGGTGAAAATCATCAAGTTAGACGGAATAAGGACCGAATCCTTAACCTGTCAAACATATGAAAACTTCAACAAATCAATTTTAAATACAAATTATTTTTGCTTTGTTTGAATCATAAATGGATTCATTGGATTTAAATAAAATTTTGCCGCCATTTACCCACCTTCATGTAAAATGATTTGTAATTGAAAAGATGATCTAGCTAGTAAAGTAAATATTCAGCCCGGAAGCCTGTCTACGGGCCTGAGTGACTAGTAAATGAAAGTGTTTGGTTTAAGTTGTCATTAAAAAAAGGTTGTCTTTTTATTTTGTTATAGAATTTGGAAAAAAAATTAATACCGCATCCAACATTTGGTATCTCGACTTAAGGGGTTACATACATGTAGAAAATCACAATATTTCATATTACAGAAAATTTATTAAATCCACTAAAAAGATGATTTTCAATCACTCCTGAAACATTCATGAAGATATTCCATGATTAAACTGAGTTAGAGACGATTTTAAGCTCAACATTTTGCCGTGCGCAAAGCGGACTGTCAAACTTTCTGAGTGTTTTTCTCGAAACACCGAGTTGATTTACGGGTGCCACGATATCTCGAGATGGTATGGACCAAATTGGCTGAAATTCGGGGTGAAGACTCCCAAGACATATCCCGTGTGCATGACGAAGCCCGATTTTGAAATTTTGCTTTTTAAAAAAATACAAAAATCAAAAACTGACGATTTTTTATATGAAAAACACAAAAATATTTTTATCTTTTTTTTAAATAAGTTTTTTGAAAATCGGCCTTCGTCATGCACACAGGACTGGTTTAACGAGTCTTCACCGAAATTTTGAGCCGATTTGGTCAAGGCAGTGTTGAGATATCGTGGCACCCGTTTTTTGAAACTGCTAACTTCAAATAGCTTTATCTCGCCAATGATACAACCAAATGTCTTCAAATTTGTTTTGATAATAGATGAAAATGTATATTTTAATACCCTGAAAACAGATTTTAATTAAATTAAGTGTGTGCTCACACCAACATCTGACTTTTTTGTCGATTTACATGTATGTAACCCCTTAAAGAAATTTCAACAATTTTAAAAATTTCCTTAGAGGGTATAACGTTAATTTTATAAAACAACTTTCAAATGCTCGGTTTTTAAAGAAAGCATTCGCTTTGAGACATCATTTTAGCGCAAAGTTTTCTCACAGTTTCAGAGGAATTTGATAAGCTGAATTTGTTATTCGACAAAACATCTAAATTTTGTATCCGATCATTGACAAATTTTAGACATTATTTTAGCGTAAAATTTATTACCTTGTCAAAAATGTCCCATATTTTCAGAGGAATTTGATAAATTATATTTGTTATCCGACAAAACGCCTAAAATTTGGTACCGTAAAACGGGGTGGTTTTGATAGCCGGGGTGACTTTGATAACGGGGGAGATTTTTTCGCAAAATGAAGAGTACAAATAAAATACGTACGGAATTGTATGGAATCATACTGACCGGAGTAGAGAAAGGTTCAAGGTACTTCTAGAAGAAGTTTTCATTAAATTTTGAAAAGTTTAAAAAGTTAGTTTACTATAAATAAGAAAACGTTGATGAATATCATTATTTTCATATTCTCAAAGTGTCATGATTTTCTCAATGAACATGATTTCAAATCGGAAAACGAAATGCATTTTCGGATTCCTCGGAGAATTTTCCACTAGGAGCAGGTAAACGAAGTTAGTAAATAATAAAAATTGTGTGTTTTTGAAACATAATTAAAAAAAATTTCGAAATTTGAAGGCATTTTAAATAGAACAAATTATATACAGAATGTAAAAACTTTTGATTCGTGCTTCGAATTCAGCTTAAAATGCAATATAAATCGTTAATTTTATAACTATTTTTAACAAATTTCACGCAAAATTCAGACTTTTTAGCAATTTTACTTAAAATTTACATGTATTTTGTGAAAAAGCTTATAAACTTAGTTAACTAAATATAAACATTGATTTTTTTTGTTAAAAACTATATCAGTAATCTTAGCGATGGTACATTCGACATAAAAATAAAATTTGAACACCTTTAACCTGATTTTAACTACAAAAACTATAACTATCAAAGTCACCCCGGTATTTAAAATAAGAATTTTCAACGCAAAAAAAAATAAATAAAAAAATGAAAATAATTATTCACACTTTCACGAAGCAGTAAAAAAAACTGAAGAAAGGAAAAGTCGAAAAGCTTAAACGTAAACATCGTACATTACATTTTATTTAAAATTTGTCTCTGATTAACCCTTTATAGCTTTTGAAGTTATTGACAATAGAATAAAGGGGTTTTTTACAATTTTCGCACAAAAGCGAAACTTTTGAGTGGTGCTAGAAAGGATAAGGTAGCCCGTTTGGACGAAAATCGAAATTCTTGCATGATTTGATGGTACCAATTCTTCAAATTTGTTATTGCTCAGTAAAAGTTGATTTTAATTTTGCTCTTTTTGTTCACGATTGTGGTGCTTAAGCTTAAACAATATTAAAAAAACGTGTAGCGATACAAGTACCAATAGGTACACTATTCGTTTGCTGTCATTTCCGCTGCGTAATCTCCAATAAGCTTCCTCCGCGTGAGCTTCATTGAAGCTTGAAAATGCCAAATATTTTACGCTTCACCGTCCGTCACAAATCGACAATTTCGCGCGGCCCGGCCGAGTGGGTGTGTTGAATGTGTTTAATTTCCCCTCCTAAACTTGGCAACTTGGTGCTGCTTGCTGCTAAAGTAGGAGGTAGAGCGCTGTGTTACACGGCATGGCAGGGGCCACGTGAATGACCGAGGGTTTACCAAGAGTACAGATTTGGGCTTTTGGTCGTTCAACTTCACCAAGTACAATAGCAACTTGTTGACTGTTGACGTGTTTCTTCTTTAATTTTTTTTTTCGAGAGCCGGACTTTTCTCACTCTCTGTGTTGGCTCAGCTTTCTACTTACCATAAAGATATTATTCCGTGGCTGTAATAACTCCCAGTCATTGTTCGTTTAGGGGGGCCAGAATATCTGCTTGGTGTTTATTTATGTTCTCGTAAGGTTGTTGTGTGTTCTTATGCTTACTTTTTTTTCGTTTATTCTCACTCATCATCATCATACGCCACTTCTCATTGCCAGCCAGCAGTTATAAGCTCAATTTTCCCCGTGGCCAAGCCAACCGGGGTTCCACCTGCGTGAGCCGTTAAACGGTGTGCACCTTGTTTTTGTCCGGTGTGGCCTCTCTTGCTCTTGCTCTGCCTCTGTACTTTCCCATCAACTGACCGAAGATTCGAAGACCGTTTCATCTTCTTAATTTGCTTCTTTTTTGCCGCCACCTGGCCAGAAGTGATTCTCCGAGAAGTTTATTGCCCTTAATACATCATATCATTAGCCTGAATCGGGCAACTCCGCCATGTTCCGCGATGGCGCTTCGCAGGTGTCCGCGGTCCCCCCTATCCGGGAGTCAGCACCAGGTCAACGACGACGACCAAGAGGCGGCCTGTTGTTCGTGTAGTACTCTCCTCCTTATCAATCATATATTTACATGCATCATGTGGTGGCTTGCCTTATCATTTGGTTCCGATGCGCTGGGCGTCCGCTCCCTTCTCCAGGTCTAATGACCGTCATCATCGTCCTCTTCGGGGAGTGCATTTCAGTGCAGTGTGGTCACGCCGCCGATTGTACCCTTTCTGGGTGAAGGTGGACGCCCGTAATTTGGTCCTGTTGAGCGTTCAAGATAAGTAAAGATGTTTCAAATGTTTATAACAAACAATCATAACCATTACTGAATTCGCTCAATCGACTAGAATATCCATTCTCAAGATACAGTTTTTGGATACTTGTCACAATGTATTTATACAATGTCACTCCACCAAATGTATGGATACAAAAGACATGAAGCCTTCCATTCCACAATGTTTAAAATTTAATTATAGTTAAAACCAGTTTTTTACATAAATCTTAAGCACTGCTCATGTCAAGTTCACACTGTTAAAAGATTGCAAATCATCCAATCATTAATATTTTCTAAAAAAGCAGTTCTGATATTTGGTACTGTGAGAGAAGGGCTCTTACAGTATGTAAAAAAAGTATTTACACCCCTTGGGCGTAACGTTGTTATGGTTTCGTTTGAGCAACCTGCCAAAAATGTATGGAATTTCGTAATTTTTGTTCTCGTGGATCAAACTTACTTTTTGCCCAGGTATTTAAAAACGTGGGTTTTATAGAAAACCTAGATGTATGGGTATCAAAAGATCGGAAATTTTATGCCCTTTCCGATGCCACATAGGTTGCCTTGTGAATTGTGGACCGGTTCGGATGCCGGCGGATTTTCCGACGACGTAATTTCGAGTTGGTACGAAATTCCAACGAAAAATATATTCTAGCGATACAAAGACCCCTAAAACGGTGTTATACCCACTCCAGAATGTTTTTTTTTAGCAATTCTATGGTAATATATTGACATTTAGTTAAATTAAAGGTTTGCAACATTAATTTTAGATAAGTTTTATATAGAATTTCCAGAGTTATATAAACTTTTATACTAAGTATTTAGTAAACTTTATATTCAATCCAAATTATTTTTTTAATTAGTCAAGGATGCCTATTTGGAGTTGGGAGACTGGATTTATGGTGATTTTCCAACAAATGACATTATTTATGTTATTTTTCGAAAGTTTTCGGTGTACAAACTTTTTTGCCCCATTTTTGATTTCTGTAATAGTATTTGTTTTATAACTTTTTATGGAAATCATCTTTTCATGAGCTTTTTATAGCAAAATGTTCGGCAAGAGTTGCTGAACAAAACGTAGTACCAGGTTTCTGTCAAACTTTAAATTGTTAACATGTTTTATCACAAAATGTGCATAGTGCCCAAGGGGTGTAAATACTTTTTTTACATACTGTAAGTGTAAGTCTAGTGCAACCTTTTCCTTGATTATTTTTATTAATTTTATAGGATATTTCTTTGGAAAAGTCACGAAAAATTGATCTGATTTATTGGAATCTGGTACATTTCCGTCAAATTTCTCAATAATATGACTTGAAAGACTCCAAATAATATATTTTGCCAACAAAAGCTTACTTGCTCATATTTCCAAATTTTATAATTTGCTTTAAAAACTCCGAAACGACCAGGCCTGCCCAACGTCCGGCCCGCGGGCCGGATCCGGCCCGTAAAGCAATTTCATCCGGCCCGCGACGGCTTTTCAAAATAGTTTTAGGACTGGCCCTTGAGACTGTTCATAAAAAGTTGAATTAATAAGTTGAGTATCGAAATTTTGCAAAAAGGCTTGAGATTCAAATCTATTATTAGCAACATTCAGTTTTTTTTGCTTTAGCAATAAAATATTTAGAAGTCAGAGTATTGTTTTGATTTTGCTTTTGTATTTTATTAAAATGTTTTGTTGTTTCAAATTCAAACAAACTTTATGTTTGAAAGTAATTCTTATCATTGAATGTGAAATTTATGAAAAACTTGGACTTTTGTCTAATAATGTTGAGAAAAACACTAAATATTAATTTTAAACAGTTTTACTTTGTTACTTTAAATTGATTTTTTTTCTATTTATTAAAATTGATTTTTCAAATAAATAAGTGCTGCAAATATTTTCAAAACATTAAAATAAATTCCAAAATGAGTAAAGAAATCTGGGGGCAAAAATATTGTTTTTATTAATTTCTGAATTCGAAGAATAACGAATTGAAAACTATTCAATATGTATTCTTTTACAATGTTCAAGTTTTGTGTGTTTTGGAAATAATTTTAAAATATTTTGTAAAATATATGAGTTAAGGTGCACAACAACGCCAATAGTGTTTTCTTTTTTTTTTTTGTAAAATAGATTTGAATCCAAATTTCGATCAAAATTTATCATGAATAACTGATTTTTTTTTTTATCTGTTGAGGAAATTAAATTTCAAGAAACTTGGAAAGTCCATTTAAATTTGAATGTTTTCAAATGGTAAAAATATATCAGAGTATTTAATTGCAGTCGAAAAAAATAATTACAATATAATTTTAAGCAATAAAAATTCAAATAAATCAGATAAACACATTTTTGAAAATTATCTTAGTATTTCTTTTTTTAATGCAAAATATTTGAATCACATTCTCAACACGAGTTAAAAACTTTGTTCACTAAAAAGGACCTAAAAAAAATTTATGAGAAAAAAAGTTAACAAACATTACTTCCGGCCCGCCACTGCTTTAGAAAAATCAGATCTGGCCCGCAGGGCCAAAAGGTTGGGCACCCCTGCTAAACGTAAAAAAATTCAAAAACCGAATACGGGAATCGATTTTGCCGACAATTTTACATTAAAGTCTCGATATTGCCCATTGCCCTAAGACCAACCGTTGTGAAGTTACAGCGGTTTTAAAAATAAAAATGTTGAAAAATTGGTTTTTTATGGTTTTGGCCATTTCTATATGACAGACTTGATTTTTTAGTCTCGCAAATATTTTTAGCGGAAAGCTCGTCCAATTTCCCATAATATTGTCTTTGACCACAATTTGACCGTGTGAAGGTGTAACTTTATCGAAAAAGATAGAGAATTTTCACATGTCCATTTTGTATAACCAGCTCGTAAATTTTTTTGCCTTCTTTAACATAGGAAATGCATTAATAAAGTTTGATTCAGTTAAAAAAAAAACAAAGAAAAAGACGATTTGCGAAAATTTCGAAAATTACTCAACATTAAACCATTTACCCTACCCGTACCCTTCATATGCAATCGAGTTTATGAAGTGTTCCGGTGTATGGCTGCAAGCAAGCCGAGGTAATGTGGCTTGCAACTAAGCCCTCGTGTTGTTGTTTTCTCAACTTTCCCCAAAGTGATGTCCCCACCACCATCCAACCGCATGGACACGCCGACAGGTACCTACCTGCCACCAACCCGACGATGTTGACCGAGGGCTGGCTGTGGTGTGTGTAAACTTGTCTGCCAGAGTTGACATCGAGTCAACTTCAGGTACCAACACGATATGTGGAAGATCTATCTGATGGTGTTGCGCTCTGATGAGTGGTGTAATTTTTGCTGTCTTTTTTTTTGCTTCTTCTTTCCCTTGCAGGCTGCTGCAGGCTTGCAGGTTGATGTTAAAGTAATTAAAAATGTAACACCTGTGAACTTACAGGTACAAATTTCGGCGAATGATGGAATGTTGTTGTTTTCTGGTCATAAACTTGTTCGCTTTGGGGTTGGAAATATGGCTTTTTGACTTTTGGTTTTGTATTTTCAGTCTAAATTCCAATTACAAATTCATGTGAAATGGTTGAACAAATATACAAAGTTTGTAGTCAAACGGCTTGTTGCATCGAAAATAGAATAAAACTACTTAAGCCTCTGCTGCCCAATTTTTTTCGAAAATTTTTGTTTTTCCCGTGTTACTTTAAAACTTTACTTCTCTTGTTTTTGTTTTTTCTTGTTTAATTTTTAGTATATTTAGTTGCATTTATCATGTTTAGTTCTTGTTTGTTTTTGATAGTATTTGGCTTAGTTTACCACCTCCTATCATTACCTTTTGCCTATCTAGTTTTTTCAAGATTTTACAGCCAATTTTTCTTCTTTTTTTTTTGCTTGTGTTTTACAATGTCTGCTATAGAACGATACAATTGTCATTAAAATGGTAGAAAAATACGTAGAGCCATAGTCTGGGATATTACAAAAAATATTGCAAACTTATTTTTACAAAACATTTAGGAAATGTTAGTGAAAACACAGCCAAAGCTGACCCCAGAAAGAAAAAAATGACATTTTTCAA
This sequence comes from Culex pipiens pallens, assembly GCF_016801865.2. Taxonomy (NCBI): domain Eukaryota; kingdom Metazoa; phylum Arthropoda; class Insecta; order Diptera; family Culicidae; genus Culex; species Culex pipiens. The sequence continues at coordinate 109,529,686 of NC_068939.1, forward strand.
AACATTGGCAAAGTCTCAAAAAAACATGTGAGATTTCCATCTAACCCTAAAATGCTCTTAAATTGTAATTATAATTGTAAGTAATTGTCTTTCCAAAACTTTTTAAACATCAAAAATAGGTTGACAAATGGATTTTTGGCGAATTTTTAAATCGAAGCCCACCTAGAGGTGGGGTTGGGTTGTAGAGGGTTAAAAAAATAGATATTTGGACTTATATAAATATTTTTTATGAAACTCTGGGAGTATGTTCCAAAAATCATGCAGATTGCTTAAGGTTCTGCTGATTTTTGAACACCGAAAAGACATCGTTTCAGTTTACGTGTAAGTTTCATGACCTTACATTGCAAAGGTTTGTTTAAGTTTATGACAAAAAAAAACGATGGAAGCAGAAGTCTAATCAAGTGAAAATAAAAAAAAAGTATTGTTTTTCACAAAAAGTATTTTTTGCGAAAAAATCGTCAATACTTGGGTATTTTGAAAAATAATGATTGCAAAACAACTGGTGTAAAATGAATTTTAATTAAAAAAATCGTTCAAATTTGAAAACCATCGCTTTTAATTTTTTTTTATATTTGTCCCCACCCCCTCGTCTTTGGTCAGGGACGAGGGACATAAAATAAAAAAAAATTTAACGGCCTAAGCGGAGTTTAGTTACTTCGTAACCGAAATTCCAAATGTTAGTCAATTTATTTGTTCTACTGACTCAAATTAATCCGGAGGGTATTTGGTCCGAAAAATCGTAAATACAATTTTGTGTTTTTTTTTGAAAACATATTTTGATGTTTTAAAATCCAAGCTTTTTTTTATAAAATGGTCTAAAATTTAAAAAAAAAAATATTGTAACAGTGAACAAATAAGATCTTCCCAGAGCAGCATGCCCGAAACAAAAAGTTGGTACGACTTCTCATCTCATTAAAAAAAAACGAAATAGTTTAGAGAGTGCAACAAAAAACCAAAATCCTGGGGAAAACGGTGCAGTTGGGAAAAAGCTGGGAATTGGACAAAATCGGGAAAAGTCGGGATTTTGTGATTTTTGCCTAAACAAGTCTTTGTTATATTTCTCAGATCTTAACTTTAAAAACAATTATATACAAATTATCTAGATGATTAAATTTAAAACTTTGTGTTCACTATTTTGAACTATCTTAGAATGAAAAGGTTATTTCAACCATTTAAAAAGCCTAATAAATTTTAAATGATTATAATCGCATATATTTGTCAAAGACCTTAAAAACAACCGACCGAGCCACGTAGCCCAGTGGTAACGCTTCCGCCTCGTAAGCGGTAGATCGGGGTTCAAATCCCGGCTCGGACCAACACAATTGGTGATCTTTTCCCTTCTGGATTCTCGATTGCTTAGTAAAGGGAAGGTAGTGTATCGTCACAAACTGGACCTTATCAAGACACCTTAGGAAGACAACCTATGGAATGTTAACATTAACCTTAACATGTTAACATTAATTTGATTAATAAACTGTCACTGAATGCACTTTGTAAATGTCGGCCCCGATACTCTTCACGGGTGTTCCTCTCAGGAACAGGGAAAGATTTACTTACTTAAATACAAGTTTAGATTTTTTTTTCAAACGGAATTTTCTACATAATATTTCAAGGTTTCTTAGATATTCCGTAATCTTTTGAAGTAAATTGACAAAGTGCCATCCATAGAGCAAGCGGACACTTTTTTAGAATTTCAAATCGATATGTATTTTACATATTTTTTCGTAAAGTGCATTGTTTCGCCTTTTTTTAACTTTATTTGACACTTCTAGAAGTCATGATTAAGCTTGACCATATTTGAACGAATTCTTTTTTAAAAGTTATTTTTTAATATATCTCAGCAACTTTTGGACCGATGTTCGACGTCAAAAAATGAAATACTGTCATCAGGGGTGGCATTGGGTTCTGGGAGGGTGAGATTGGGTCATACAAATTTCAGCATTTTTGTATGAACTAATCTCTCAGACAGTATTTGTGCAATTTTCTGATCTTTCTAATAAAAATATTTTCACAATTAGAAAATTATGCCTAACTTTTCCATTCGTCACAATTCAGCTGTCTAAGACCTGTTGAAAAGTTAGACTCGATTAAAAAAATTAAAATATTTTTGTCGGAAAGATCAGATAAAACGTGTTAAGTGTTTCGGCAGAGTTAATATTATTTTTTCCAACATGATAGTTGCATTGAAAACAAATAACAAAACATAAAAAAAAACACAACACAAATGGGAAGCAACGTGAAACTTCTATCGCTCAATAATTTTATTGAATTAATTTTAATCGTAAACTCAGTAAGCTACCTCAAACAACTGCAATGATTTGCTTCAACTTGTGCTCAAGAACGTTGCACGCTCATTGTTGCACATACTTCAATGCCACTGCCAAGGTACCGGATCGATTTACTCGATAAGCTACGGCCACTTTAAGAAATTTCATTATTTTCCACACTTTATTGGCTAATCAGTTTTAATCAAGTGTCAATCGCCTCAACTGCTTCCACTCATCGCTTTGGCGCTTCTTCAAGTTGTTTTTTCCCCTTCTGTCTACTTCTTCTTATTTGCTTCAATAGGCCGCGCTTAAGTACTTCGTTATAAGTTGAGTTTGGTGAGCTTTCGAATACCCACATGTGCGCTTCCAGTCACTCCAATCAGCTGGGGCCTGGTTGTAAATAAACTGTGCGCGTTGTAGTAAGTCGTAGTCGGGGGTTTAGTAGTTATCAACTAGCCATGTTTATGGTGATGGCACAAACGGTGCGTAAGATTTTCCATGACTAATAGCCCGTTTCACCGCTTGATTTGACTTTGTTATGAGCCAAGGAGCAGCGTTTTCTCGCAGCTTGTTTAGACTTTCGCACAAGTTAATGGATTAGCAGGAATTTGTACTACGGGCCGATACTCGCGGTATGACCGTTGGGTAAGGGTAGTAGACCTTTTCGGCCGTAACGAAGTGCAATGCGATTAAAAATTCACGAAAGTTACGGGTCACATGCAAGAAACATGAGTGGAAAGTGAAATTGTTTAATTTGACGAAAAAAGGAAATCGTTTTAATTTTTCATCGCTGCGTTCAACAATTCAAAAAAACATGCTCAAAAACGTAACAAATAAGTTCATGCATGGCTGCAGACTTTGAAATCTCACATTACTTTCAAAACTAGGGCTGACTCCGTGGTTGCTGGTGACCAGCGTAATCAATCGAATCGAATCTGTGGACTCCCCCTTGGGGGGAATTCGACTGCAGTAATGTGATACAGCTGCTGTGCCGTGCCTGTGTTTGCGAAGCAGAAATAACACAACAATCAATTAAAATTGGCTGAACAGTAGGGGACTGTTGTAGATCGGATTGGGTAATTTTTTGGGATTTGGAGTAAGTGTGTTTATTATCTGTGATTTGAGAAAATGTGGATAGAATTGATACATTTTATTTTACATTAAAAAATAAATATTATTGCAGTTCCGAAAAAAGTCAATTCTCGAAATCGAGAATTGTGTTCATTAATTTGAGAACCACTTAGGAATTTATTCACGTTTATAGTGCAAATGCACCATACTCATGAATAAATTCCTTCGTGGTTCTTGAATTCATGAACACAATTCATGATTACGAGAATAGATTTTTTTCTGTGTACAAGTTTTTTGTAAAGTTGTTGTCCCGTGTTTCTGTTCAAAGGCAAACAATCAAATTTAAACCTAATTTTCAAAATTTTGAAAAAAAAAATCATCACAAAATGCTTTGTTTATCAGAACCGTTTTTGGTGTCAGAAATCTTTCGGATCTGTGATCCCAATATTAAAAGTTTGTAATAGGCTTTAAAAGCCTTTAGTTAATTATAAATGCCAAATAAACTTTAAACAATAGTCAACAACCGATTGTAAGGTTATGTCTTGATTTGTTGGGAAAAATTTGAAGGGAGAGACAAATATTATTAAAAAAAATGCATTGCCTTTATGCAACTCAGTTAATTTTGCCTGGAATACTTCAAGGGTTGTCCAGAGTAAGAGAAGATTTATTTTGAGCCATTATCATTTGAAAAAAAAATCCAACTTATTCGAAGTTTCAGTTTGATTTGTAAGAATCAAAAACTCCTGACCATTATTGAGCAAGCTCTCCTATGTGCCAAAACGCCGCCAACATGCAACGATTTACGAGTAAACTATCTGGTCCACATCTGATCGACCTTGTGTATGCAAATATGTCGCATATGTACCGTATTGAACCCCTTTGGTCGCTGGTCGCTGAAACACCACGTGTTTTACATGCATGTACCTCGCTATTTCTATGCAACAACACCTTACCGTATAGTTTAACTGTTTGCCCCGCGGGGTTGTTTTCGGTTTCGTTTCAATGACTCTTTTTTTTCTCTCTCTTGTCTCGTTACAGATAGCTTAGCATGTCAGAACGCCGTGGTACGAAGGCTCTAGAACTATGGTGTCGCCGCGTCACCGAGGGCTATAAGGATGTCCGGGTTACAAACATGAGCACCTCTTGGCGCGACGGCCTTGCATTCTGCGCGATCATCCACAACTTTCGTCCGGATTTGATGTGAGTGTGTTTATTTACTTTTTTTGCTGTGCTCTTGTCCTAAAAGTGCATGCTTTGATTGATTCAGGTGTTTAGTCTATTTTATTAGTTAACATTTTTATGAGTTTTATTTATTTTGATTGAAAATAATAATACTGCATGGTATGAATTAATACATAAAATAAACTATCTATCTGAAGTCCTTCCACAAAAATGTTAATTTGTTCTGTCAAAAGTCGTAGCTAAAATCTTCACAAATTTCAAGTTCGACGTCTAAAAAAATATAAAAAATCATGATCCCCCAGGTGTACTGAGCTTGATTGGTTGCGACAGAAGAGCTTTAAGAAAAAAATAATGTTTTTTAGCGGCGGTGTTATAAATTCTGTAACATTATTAATATTTGACGAATCTTTTCGCACTCTTCGGCAAAGTTGTTCCCTGGAACACGAACTATGAGCTCGTGAGGTTTTTGAAAAATGCAAAAATCGTTAAGGGGCTCAAAACTGGCAAAAACCAAAACGCACCGATTTTACGGGTTAAATCCCATTTTAAATTCAAATTCAAAGCGCCAAGTCCTGTCGCAACCAAATAAGCTCATATTTGTGATTCCGGCTCAGTACACCTAGGGGATCGTGCCCTGAAATGCCGCAAAAATGACCCATTTTGTTACATCCTAGTATTCAATCACGTTTTGGAAGGCTTAATATTTGATGATTTAAAATTCTCTCTTTTTTATGTAATTTTAACTAAAATAAAATGTATTAACCCTCTACAACCCAACCCCGCCTTTAGACGGGCTTCGATTTAAAAAATCGCCAAAAATCCATTTTTCAACCAATTTTTGATCTTTAAAAAGCATTGGAAAGATTAACTCTTAAAATTTTAGAAAATGTATGGGTTGGAAGTTTTACTTGTTTAATGTGACTTCGCCAATGTTTTTAAAAATGTCATTTTTTTAGGGGTCAACTTTGGCTGTGTTTTTTACTAACATTTCCTATACTTTAAGTAAAAAGAAGTATGCAGTAATTTTTCTAGTGTCCCAGACTATGCCTCTACGTAATTATTTACAATTTAAATGATATTGGTGCCATTGTAAAGCAGAAAATGTGAAAAACATGAAAAAAAATGAAAAAGTTACTGTAAAAACATGAAAAAATTAGATAGGCAAAATGTAATGATAGGAGGTGGTAGAATAGGCCAAATACTACCGAAAACAAACATAAACTAAACAAGATAAATGCAAATTAAAATACTAAAAATGAAACAAGAAAAACATAGAACAAGAGTAGTAAAGTAAGTAAAGTTTTTCGTAGAACAAAAGTTGCTCAAAATGACCTCCTGAACATGGGAAAAATAAAAATATTCGAAAAAAAATTTGGGCAGTAGAGGGTTCAGGTAATTCAACAGAAACTGAAACCTTATTTAAAATTACACCTTTTTCAACCAGAAATCTTTCATGAATGATTTCTGGTAAAAAATGTTAAAAAATAAATAAAAAAATAATTGTTCGCCCTACAGCATTGCTTTGGCGTCCTTGATTGCGAGAATCCTACTCGAAACTCCAAAAGAAGCTTACTTAAAAAATCGAAAAACTTAAACCTCTCTTAAACCCTTGCATGGATTTGTCTCAAATTTCTGCCATCGGCATTTATTCGCACGTAGAATCGACCACTTCAGATCAATCCGAGAAACCTTTTGTAACTCGGTAAATAGGGAGCGTAAATAGGGAAATGCATGGACAAAGTTTTGCTAGAATAAAGAAAAATAAAAACCGTGCGAAAAAGAACTGAAAATTTAAGTAACCACTAAAAGAAATCATTTTGATTTTCATAGTATCTTTGTTTTGTTTGCTTTGTTCGCATTCACAAACAATAACTTTATGTAGTTTATTTAGCAGAATGATTTTCTTGCACTAACTTTCACTATCTCTGGTCATATTTACTCTTTACATTTTCTCTTTCAACTTCCTTTTTCCGGTGGTGGGCTAACCTAATTAGCTTTATTTAAAAGTGTAATAATTGTAAGTTCCTATATTTTCGTGCCTCAATGTTCAAATTACTCAAAATCACCCAATAAACTCATCCAACACACAGAGACTTTGCCAGCCTGAAGCGGGAAAACATCTACGACAACAATGAGCTGGCGTTTACGATCGCCGAGAAGCATCTGAACATCCCCGCCCTGCTGGATCCGGTTGATATGGTAAAGTACGAAGTGCCTGACCGATTCTCCATACTAACCTACCTGTCGCAGTACTACCGAGTGTTTAGTAATCAAGGTGCGTTTTTTGATTTTGTTTTTTTTTCACGTTCTGTCGGCATCATCGACTAATCTTTTTATATTCTGCTTCTCGAACCCCCTATTTCAGAATCGACCAACAACAACATTAAAAAGACGGCGGAAAAGGAGCCCAAATCGAGCGAACGAGACACCACAAAGGTGAGTCAGTTCAGATTCCAGCGCCGTTGCTCTATCCTGCCTAGTCTGGATGTTATCGCTTCTTCCCATCACCGGGCACTGCGCCCGGTGACTCTGGGAACGATGACCACGGCACCACGATGATAATGGTCTTGCTTTGCACAAATCACGCGGGAATTATTAACTGTACGTGATCGACTTACTAACATGCATCCCCCTCTTCGCCCCCCTTAACCCCTTTAACCTTCATCCGTCCGTCGCAATGTCCTACAAGAGCGAGTGTGTGATATCCCACCACATCATCGTCATTACCATAATTTATGTGCAAGAGAGAATAGATTCTAACCGATAAGTAGGGAAGAAGCATTATTGACGGTGTGGTGGGTAGGTAGTTGGGCTTATTTTGTTCCGTTGGATTTAACCCGGTTCTGACACGAACTACTCACTCACTCATTATCATCATCATCATCTCATCAACATCAGGCAGAGGCCACGCATCGTCTTCTTATCAGGTAGCGGTATCAAAGTGGCGCTCAACCTTGTTTTGCCATGCATATTAACGAAAGGGGATTGTTGATTGGGTTGTGGTGTGATAACTAAATTCAGTGATAATGGGAAAGGGTGGGGGCGTGCCAATCAAATGCGTGTTTAGGTAAATTAAAAATCTCAAATTGTTAAAAGAGAATCATTTTTCACAACCTAGCTTATTAACTGTTTCTAAGAGTTTATTTAAATACACTGAAATGTTTAAATTTGGGTGGCAATTCAAAAGCCTAGTTTTCTTTCTTTATTTATATTTGATTTCTAACATATCGACTGTTGTGTGTTATCTTGTGACAACGACAATTTTGGTCGAAAATGAGTTAATGGTGACGTTATGTTTAACTTAACAAACCCTACAAGATGCTTCAAACCAATGTTGGAAATTCGCTTTCGTTTCCCAGATATCACAAAACATACTTATGAAATGGACCAATTTCTTATCAAAATGAGCATGCTATTTTGTGACACGTCATACTACCTAATTGTTGGAAAATGTGGATTTTTTTTTCTTATTTTACAAAAAGCTTATTTTAGATTGTATGGGAATCCTGTGTTTCTTGTGACACGTAGTGCATTTTTCCCTTTCAAGGCACACTTGTGACACGTGCTTTTCAGATTTGTGTTTACATAATTTACTGTAACGTCATGATACGAAATCCGGACACTTAGTAGCATATCATTTTCGTTATAGCTGACAAAAAATTATGTAATAAGTTGGAAATGAAGAAATATCATCAGGATGTAGTATTAACAGTCAGTTTTAAGAGAATGCATGCAAAATATGTATTTTCTAACTATTTTTCATCAGAATTTGAAAATTAAAATGACTTGTTGTGCTTCGAATTCCAGACAGTGATAAAAGCTGATTCGAAATCCGGACACTTTTGCTTCGAATTCCGGACACTCGTTTTTGCTAATGAATCGCACAAATTTGGACTGAAATGTTAGTGAATGGCATTCTTTAGGTCTCAAATAAGCTGTTAACATTAAAACAATCGATATTTTATATAAAAATTTGCTAAAATTTAAGGCCGCCTTTGAAATATTTCACGTGAAATGTTTCTCATTTTTAGTAATCTTATAATTTTATTTTATTTAATTGTTTTGACATTAACTACAGCGTTCAAACAAACTTTATTTCATCAAATAACATAGTTTTGACATTCATAATGCGAACTTATATCCAAATAATTGATAAAACAAGATGAGGTGTCCGGGTTTCGAAGCGTCCGGGAATTCGAATCATGACGATATCTTTTAACTGGTGTAAACAAATTAGTTGACACTTGGAGCGTTTGTTTAGCGATAGTATACGAACCGATTGCTTCAAAAACCTTCACACCAATTTTTTTCGCTGAAAGTCAGTAAACTTTCACTGAATTTTCATCAACTGAAATTTCAGTAAACGATTCAGCAATTTAGATTTTACTGAGTTCTCAGTTAATTGATATTTGTCATTTTGACAGATGATTGGCTAAAATTTCAGTAAAACGGTTATCAAAAAAACTGAAATCTCATCAAACAAAATGTCAGTTTATTTTGCTGTAAATTCAATAATATTCATTTGTAAGTTTGACAGATCATTTGCAGCGACAACACAACACATCTAAAAGTTGATTTTCACTCGGCAGCGTCCATACAGTAAGTCATAAGTGACATTTCAGTTTGAGACATTTATTGCAGATTTACCGTTTACTGATTTTTCAGCAATGATTTTGTTTCCTTGCCAAATTTCAGCAAAATTGATCAAACTTGAAAAATCGATTTTCTCGAAAAGTACTGAATAGTCGTTGTCACAAGATAGCACACAACAGACGATATATGGACCCATACTTCTAAACTAGAAATATCTTTTTGGGTTTTGCTAACCCTCTACAACTCTGCCTCTAGACAGGCTTTTATCCAAAAATTAGCCGAAAATAAAATTTCTACTCATTTTTGATCATCAAAAAGACTCGGAAGTTGTATGAATAGAAAAACTTTTACAAGTTGAATTAAAAACTCAGCAAACTTTTTCTAAACGAATAGCATGTTTTTCTTTGTTTTTTGCTAACTAAAGTCGATAATCTAATAAAATAATTCTAAAAAAAAATATGCTCGGCTAGAAAGAAACTCACGCTTCTTTGTCTGTCCAGTTTTTGTCAAGTTTTAGAATCAGAAGATTTTTTATGTTGTGTTTCGTTCACGATCATAGTTTTCCCAAAAAATGTAAGTCTTTTTGAAATCTGTGGTCGCAGAATTTAAAATAAAGTGTCTCATTCGACCAAAACTGGAATTCTTAATGATGGGTGCAAAAGCTCTGGTTGATGTGCACCGTTAAAAAATAATTTCGTGATTTTTCTTAGTAAGTAGACAGCTATTCAGAGTCAATCTATCAAAAAATGTTGACTTTTCATTTTTCTAAAAATCATAACCACGTGGTATTCTAATTGAAAAAAGTCCTTGCACGGAAATTGTCACAACCAGGAATGGCCTAATAGGAACGGATACGGGGAAAGTTTTGGAATCATGCGATTTTGTCCAGGATCCCTCAGGGATGTCCGATAAAGGGATATTTTCCAAATCATCAGTATTTCGCTATTGAGATTCAAGGTTTTCGATACAAGATACTAAATATGTCATCAAGCTTCCCTGCACCGTGCGGTACACGCGGTTCACTCGTACCTCGGGTTTGCTTTGCGCCTGCTTTGTTCGGTTTACACCCGTACCCGACTCACACGAACCGAGGGTATTTTGGTTCATCGTACCAGCGCACCACGACACTCTCGGTTCGCCGCGTCGGTTTTGTGTCTGGCACTCACCCATGGCATGAACCCGGTATATGAGCCAAGGTGCTTCACTCGTTACGAGCCGAGGTACGTGCCGTGGTACGCGCTGGCGGTACAAAACGGGTTCAATTCCACGACACGTACCACGGCACGCTGTGTTCATGCCATGGGTGAGTGCCAGACACAAAACCGATGGGGCGAGCCGAGAGTGTCGTGGTGCGCTGGTACGATGTACCAAGATACCAATACACAAATGGGTTCAGGCACGTACCGAAGCTAGAAAACCAAACCCGCGGTGTGCGTTGGCACTGGCGCATGGGAAGCTTGTATGTCATAATCAGATTTTACAGATTTCTCTTAAACGGACTTATTTTTTTTTTGTTCAATAATGTTCCTTGCAGCGATGGAATAATAATCATCAAAAGAAAATCTCTGGATGTTCATCAAGAGAAAAAATCTGAAGGGAGCATGGCTCTCCTCTCTCGTGCACGAAAGATCGGTAAAAGGAATCTAAAAAAATCATCATCTTGATTATTCGGCAGAACATCTTTTTCACTACTACACTTTCAAGTGTAACGTCACACGTCGAAAAAGGACCGGTCACATTTTGTATGTGGGCAATGTGTGTAAACAAAGAAAAATACATGATTTTAAATAGTGCTAACAAGGAAATTCGCAAAAAATCATCAAACGATTGATTTTATTTAAGAAGTTCGGGAGCGATTTTCTTTTGCGTGATTCGCCTCCTCTCTCTTTTGCGTGTGAAGAAATTTCGCTAGCGAAATTGATTAGTTTGCGATTATTCCATTCCGGGTTCCTTGTCATCTGGTCTTGTCTGTAATATAACCAATCGTTTCTCATACAAATACCCGCCCGTGGCGCCGTCGCTCCGTGCCATACTTTCATACACTTAGGAGCCCAGGGCGGCGAAGTCCTTGTAGATAAAAAGGAAGACACTAGTGGTTGGTACTAGCAATGGTGGCCGACAGCTATAAAGTCAACTTCGTAATCTCATACAAATCATTTTCTTGTTGTATGGATCATGCTCTCAAAATGATTACGTGGTTATGGTCAGGTCCGTATCTAGCATGCATTGTGGTATACAATTCTATTATTTTGTATAGTAAACTTGAATATCGGTTTATTGAATGAATAAAATCATAAAAAAAGGAATAGGGGCAAATAGGATTGGTTACAAAAATGTGAACCAAATTATCAACTTCTAACTTACGAAACATCTGTTGAAGGTTGTCTGTTAAGCCCAGCTTGGCACCTAACCACATGCACCGCACTATCGAAATAAAAAAGCATCCAATTAACACTAAGAATCTGTGAGTGTGGTTTTCGGATTAACACCTCTATTTCCAGCTATGGGCACACCTTCCCTTCCCAGTTTGACCATATTGCGCGACAGTGAAAATTAACCACATTCACGTTTTATTTTGTTTTTGCTCACTCGTGTTTGTTTCTTCTCTTCTCTTTCTCCTCTCTTTTTACTCCCCCATTTTCCAACCCATTGTAGGAGGATAATAGTTTGGACATTGTGGGTCAATATAAACCAGAAATTTTCTGCTAGAAAAGAGCAAACCGTAAAACAATCGTATACATATAGAAAAAAAACCGTGCGTAAATTAGGTTAGGTTTAACGTTTTGGGTTAAGTAAAACAACACACACGTGTGCAGCCGTTGAAAAAGAAACAATTTTCGATCACGACCGAGAAGACGACGACGACTGTAGACCACTCCAAAAAAAAAAGTTCACCCAGGCATCCCCTCCGAAGGCATATCATCGTTGTTTTTCAGTAGAACTAGATTGAACCCCATCCTCTCATACAACCTGTGCTGAATCGTGTGTGCGTGTTTGGTGATACTATTCAGGTAAAGATTTATTTTTAGTATTTTTTTCTTATATTTTCAGTAGATTTCCCCTTTAGAGTGTGTGAAGTATTTCGGAGAGTGCTGCACTGCAACACTTTTGACTGTTGAAAGTAGTAGATTTTGAAAACCCTTATAACAATCGGATCGTAGCTTGTGTGCTTCTCGATATCATCTCCTTGCCTTACGAAGGTTCCATGTGCTTTCAGTGTAATGTCCAGGATGCTTCCAAGCTTGATGTGCCACGTGTTTCGTGCGAAAATTCATTTGTATAGCCTTTCTAAGAACAACATTTTGCAAAATCTCTCTAATAGTATTGAATGTTGTTGATGTTACCGTACTTGCTTGATTTATTATAAATATTTTTGTTTGCGTCACGGACTACTACGAGAGAGTACATTGAGAAGAAAACTGCAGTTTTGTCGAAGAGAGCTTTTTTCGTTGATCCTCCCTCACAGTATGACAGTGAGCTAGGGAGCAACTCTCGTTTTTCTCGATACGTCACAATTTCTCTCTCTCTCTCTCTCTCTCTCTCTCTCTCTCTCTTTGTTCGCATTGATCCAGCTTATTCTCCCTTTGCAACAATCTGGATTAGTTAAAAAAAAAATCTAGAAAAATAGAAGTTGTGTTCGTAACAGATTTCTCAGCAAGCTGTTGATTAAAATATGTCATTTTCTGTTAATTTTTTTTGCTTGTTTTTTATAATTGTTAAGAGAATTTAAATTTTTACTTATTGTTCAGAAGCAAGTTCGGCAACAAAATGTCTGGCTTCATAATAATCATCAGAAAGGTTATACCAAATGTATGCATGTTCAAAATTTCCTAGCATGTACTCCCCCTCATCATCCTTATGTAAATTTCCGACCATCCTAACCCAACCCCCTCTCGTCCCAGATGGCAAACTCTGCAACGGGTTTCGTGGGAGTGCCCAAGCGTGAGCCCTGTCGCAAGTGTGGCAATCCGGTGTTTTTCGCCGAACGCATCAGCTTCGAGCAGAAGCTGTACCACCGGTCCTGTCTGAAGTGTGCCCGCTGCAACGCTCAGCTCACGCTGGGCAGCTTCTACGAGACGGAAACCGACGGCGAGTACTGCTGCGAAACGTGTCCAGACGAGGAGATTCAGCTTAGCCAAAGGCGACGATCGTCCGCCGGTGGGTCTGCCGATTCAACGCCGGCCGCGGTGGTCACCAATGGTTCGCGATCGGAAGGAGCGCGTGTCAACCGAAGTAGCAGCAAGCTGCTGGATCGGATATCGTTCTTCGAGTCGGCACCGCTCAGCGATGAGGAGAAAACATCAAACCTGGTGAGGAGGGCTAAGATCAGCAGTTTTCTGAAGGATACGCTGGAGTCCTCTGGAGACGGCTTGGAGAACGGACACTCGATCGAGGTTAACGAAACGAGCAAGCTTGCGGAACCGATAGAGAGTGAAGAGGATTCGTCGTCGGACGATGAACCGCCAGAGCCACCAGCAACGGCACCTCCAGAGCTGACCGTCTCCAAGGAACTGGAACTCGCTGAGCCTATCACAAAAGAAGAGGAAGCTCTCAAAGAGAGTACGGAAACGCCGGAACCTGTTGCCATTGAAGAATCGGTCGAGGTCAAGCCTGAAATCACGGTCAATACAAACGGTGAAACGGAAGAATCTCATAAAGATCTTGAGCCGAGTCGACGGAGTTCCAGCACAAGCGAGCAAGTCGAGGTTGTTGCAGAAGTGCAGCAGGAAGAAAAGGAAGTCGAGAAAGCTGAAGACGATCAAGTTACGGATGTTATCGACCCAGTTGTGGATGTGGAACCAGCGCAAGTTGAAGAAGTAAAGGCTTCGGAAGTATCCGATGAGACTGTTGCTGGAAAATCAGCAGAGGAAGTGCCTGAAGTTGTGGAAACGGTTGAGGAGCAGCCAACGATTAGTGTTAGTGAAAAAGTGCCTAAGCATGATACCGAAGTGCGATCTGATGTTCCTGTTGCACCCGTGCCTACGACTGCCGTAACGGAACCAGAAGACCAGAAACAAGATGTTGATTCCACTAAGACAAAAGAACTGTATCCGACAGATTTGAATCCATTTGGAGAAGACTCGGAAGGAGAACAGCAAACTACAAGCATCACAAGCATCAAACCAGTTCCTTCAACGCGAAGGGTCAGCACAAATCCGTTTGGCAGTGACGAAGAAGAAGAGACATCGTTACCGGTTGCGGTGAAACCACCGAGACCACCACCTCCAAAGCTCAAAACAGCCGTGCCAGCAAATCCATTTGACGATGAAGACGATGAGCCGGAGCGCGAAATCGTCCCGGTCATCGTCAAGCCATCACCACGCCGAACACCGGTCCCAACACCGCGTAAACAGCACAATCACAACGATTCAATCAGTTCCATGGAGACTTCGTTGATGTCCAGCCAATTCGGCGGATCAAGCATTTCGCTGGCCTCGTCCATGGAGAGTGGTCCTTCGAATGCGACCATAAGCCGGCGTAAAAAGTCCAGGGCACCGGACATTCCGTTAGCAGCATCAGCTCTCGCGAAGGTCTCAACGGAGAACTTGGCCGGTAGTACGTCAACAACACCCCGCAAGAAGCGACTGGCACCACCACCACCACCACCACCAGCCATCTCATCCACTCCGAAACAACCCGACTCAAAGTCCACGCAACGTCTCATAGCTCTCGATGCCAGCTTGATCAACAACGACGAAGACGACATCCCCCAGACGGAACCCCTCGGAAAACCTCCAGCCAGCGATGACTCGGTGGTCTACCGAAGGACCATCGTCCCCCTAAAGGTCGACGATGACAGTCTGGAGTCCGGCACAACCCCAGCCGTCACCAGCGAGCGCCAGTGGGAGAAGATGAAGGACAACAAGGAGGCCCAGAACCGCAACCGGCAGTCGCAAACCTCGCCGACCAGCTCGCAGAACAACGACTCGTACAACAGCTTCATCTCGAACAAGTCCCAGCAGGGCAAGTGGAAACGGCGCAAGGGTCCGGCCCCGGCGCTACCCGTTCCCCTGCCCGAGCGCAAGGCCATCAAAATGCTTCCGCTGAAGGAGATCCGCCAGGAGATGGACATTATCGAAACGCAACAGCAGGGTCTCGAGAAGCAGGGCGTCATCCTGGAGCAGATGATCCGCGAGCGGTGCGAGGGGGTGGGCCCGGAGATGGACATCACCGGCATACAGACCAACTCGAAGGAGGTCGAGGATCTGATCATGCAGCTGTTCGAGCTGGTCAACGAGAAGAACGAGCTGTTTCGGCGGCAGGCGGAGCTGATGTATCTGTGAGTATTGAAGAATTTGTTTTTAATTATTATCTCAGTTTTTAGATTTTGTTTACTTTTTACAAAATCATCCACTGTCCTTGCAAAATTTAGAATCGGATATTCGACTCATCGAACATTTTTCTATTTTTGAACAAGATCGTCCTTCAAGATCCAATCCAATTTGCACCATTCTGTTGTGTGGAAGTTGTAACATACAACCGAATTATTCCAGTTTTAGTGGAGAAAATAGTTCGATTCTAGGTCCGATGTCAAATGTAATATTTTTGCCCCAAAAGACGAGTACATTAATAAAAAAACGTCTAGTTTTTAAAGGACCTATACTGCCGTTCTACGCATAATTGTCCCATGTTCAAAAAAGAGCATCTGAGAAAAACGCGTTTGAAATTTTTCGATCGATTTCTGTGTTTCTACGCATAATTGTCCCGTGGGTCCCTATTCACCCTATATGTCCCTAATTGCCCCAGTTAGTAGTTTATCACTCTTACTTGTGATCCTCTTGCTATAAAATAGGTAAACATGACATAATGCTTCGTAAAACTATTGATTCCGGGGAAGAAAATACTTGGTGGGACAATTATGCGTAGAATTACAACGATGGGACAAACAGACTTGGTGTTGTTTTCAATGAGTCCACGAACAAAGTACTAAATTTAATGGGTTTTTCGAAAAGTATAAGTCAAAGTAAACTTAAAAATGTTAAAATGTCAGAATCGTCCAAAAATGGCATGGGACAATTATGCGTATAACGGCAGTATAAACATATGAAACACAATAGCTTATAGGACCTTTAAAAAAAACTCTAGAATATAGCGTCCATTTTCCCGGGGAACGGAAAGATTTTAACCAATTTCCCCGGAAATCCCGGGAAATTTTGAATTAATTGAAAATTGCTCTTATCTTGATTCTGAATCATATTTTGCATCAAAATTGAATAGCACAGCGAAAAAAAAATGGTAAAATTTTATAAGCTCGTACAATAAATCGAAAAATGATCTCAAGTATTTTTTGTTCAAAAGTATTTTTTCATCAAAGTGTTTGGACAGTAAGTAAAATGAATCCATACTCCACAATCTTAAAATTTCTTTAAAACTTGCCTCTGTGACCAATTTGAGAGAGTATGGTTTGACACATTAAGTTGAAACGAATAAAATCATTCAGAAATTATTTTTTTCATAACATATAACTTTTCTAAACCAAGTTATACTGATTTCAACAATACAAAGTACTTTTTCAATGATTTTTAATATTTTTTTTCCACTTGGTTTTCAGGTTTATAATTGACTTCTGTTGAACGTTTTTTTATAGAACCAAAACATGTTTTAAATTATACGATAAATTGTCATCATCATCCCACTACCACTCTTCGATTTTATTCATGTTGAACCTTGTTATACCTATTGTTGCACCAGTGCTCCATAATTCTTTTACTTTAAATTGAAATTTTTTGAACGAATTGAAGTAATTCTTCTTGTAAAAACCTATTTGAAATATTTAATGATACCAATTCAATTTACATCTAATTTGATCATGGCAAACAAAACGTAATTTATTCGTATTCTTTATTCTGTAAAAAGTTTACCTGTTGCGACGAATAAAAGAAGCTCTTTTGAGCAGACACCCTGTTTGTCTTGTGGATGTTGACGTGCTAAAAGCTATGTTTATTCGATTAAAATTAATTCGCAAGTCAATACAATTTACCTTACATTGGTCTTCTTCTTCTCCGTTGCTCACACTTGCTCACAATGCTTTTTCAGTATAGTGTCCTGTGATAGTAGATTTAAGGTTAGGTTAAGTACTAACACTATTTATAAGTTAAATTATTTGCATGAGCATGTCACTAACCCTAAATCGTCACGATTCCCAAGCTGTATCTCACTGCACTGACTTTTGGATAAGCTTTAAAAACCATTATCCGATGCCGAACGATCTACCTCGATCGTCGCACAAGGTAATTAAAGTTTATCCCCATCGCGCGCAATTCCTTCTCCAGCCGTAGTTTGTTTTGTTTTTGTTCCTTTTTCTCGTCCAGCTTCGCTGAACTTGGCACCGACATACGTCGTAAATACCAATCGTGACATCTGTCAGCGCGCCACGCGTCGCGTGTTTTAACGCGCTGCTCCAACAGCGACGCTGCAATGGGCCGGCGCGATTCACCGTAACATTTCCCCGACCCGTGGGGAAGGTGTGGTATTCCCAGTTCTTCCTCACCTGCTAACACGTACGGTCGCGCCAAAGTCCTCTTAGACTTCCCCTGATCTCGATTCCTGAAAACCCCAAAACACGGTCCCATCCCCGACCCGTGTGAGGGTGTCCTGATGCGGTCTCCGGTTTCGTTTCCAGCGTTACACGCCGGCTTGGGTGGCAAGGTTGAAGATGCTTCATGAAAACTCCTCTCCTTACCGCTCCTCTCCAGTCCCGGGTGCAACAGCTGCTTCCTTACCGGCTCCGGCCGTCCTAATGCTGATCTTCCAGCCGCTTGATTACTGTGGCAGATGGCGCTGGTGCCACCGACGGTCACATCATGATCCTCTGTGTCGTCGTCCTGGGCCTTTTGCCCCGACGGACCTGACGGACAAGTTGTCACTAGTCCCGGTGAACATGTGGGATCCATCGACTTCAGTCCCGGCGAACCTGACAGACCTTTCGACCTTCTTCCCTCTAAACCTGCCGAGAATGATGACGCTTGTCTCGGTGTGTCGGACAGACAATTCACCGACTTTGACGAACAGAGATCTGGTGCAGAACTTCCTCCTTCTCGAACCAACGCGTCCTCCAACTCTTCATCCCGTTCTCGGAAAGTCTCCGCCAAAAAAGCAAGCTTGATCTTAATCTTGGCCCGCTGAATATCAGCATCGCGAGGTGACTTCTCCTGCCCATGCCAGATCTGTGGTTCCCGACGTACCCGCTCCGATGGTTGATCCACTCGGAACCGACGGGCCTCAAGATTCCCCAGTCTCGAGCGAGCCCTCCGCGTCCATGCGCCGGAGGTGGATGATGTCCCACTTGTGCGACGACTGCTTCTTCCTCTGGTGAAACTTCTGGGACGGTTGTTGGCATTGTTGGCGGAAGAAAGAACGATCCAGAGCAGCGTTTATGCCGACGATACTCTCTCGTTCTCGGTGACCACAGCTACCGATCTGCTCCATATCCGGCCAAAAGCATAGCTGGCAGTGTGAACCGACTTCCTCTTGATTCATGGCGACCACAATCTTTTAGAATGTTGCGACGAATAAAAGAAGCTCTTTTGAGCAGACACCCTGTTTGTCTTGTGGATGTTGACGTGCTAAAAGCTATGTTTATTCGATTAAAATTAATTCGCAAGTCAATACAATTTACCTTACATTGGTCTTCTTCTTCTCCGTTGCTCACACTTGCTCACAATGCTTTTTCAGTATAGTGTCCTGTGATAGTAGATTTAAGGTTAGGTTAAGTACTAACACTATTTATAAGTTAAATTATTTGCATGAGCATGTCACTAAATCGTCATGATTCCCAAGCTGTATCTCACTGCACTGACTTTTGGATAAGCTTTAAAAACCATTATCCGATGCCGAACGATCTACCTCGATCGTCGCACAAGGTAATTAAAGTTTATCCCCATCGCGCGCAATTCCTTCTCCAGCCGTAGTTTGTTTTGTTTTTGTTCCTTTTTCTCGTCCAGCTTCGCTGAACTTGGCACCGACATACGTCGTAAATACCAATCGTGACATCTGTCAGCGCGCCACGCGTCGCGTGTTTTATTGTGGTTTTTGAAATAAATCGAAATAACAGCGCGAGTGTTTTTCATCTCGCGAAGCAATTTTCTGTTGTTTCTTTTCTGAGTGTACCTCAAATGTCACACGCGAAACCAAAACAAAATTTCGCCGCGGCACCAAACTGAAATGTCGCCAGTTGAGCTGCGACAAGACTTGCGCCGCGTCTTACACGGAGCATGGAATCGATCACGAAAATCTACCGGAAATCGTTCTGTGAGCGTGGATTCGATCATCCGGATGGACCATTTCATGATGTCTAGCTTGGAGAGGACAATTACGGCGCTTTTGATTTTCAAATTGGTGGCTGGGTCTTCCTATTTTGACTCTATAGAGCTTATTCAATCGACACCCGCAACATCCCGCATCGGCAAAACTCTCCCACAACGAACCGGATTGAGGTCCCTCGACAATGAGGCCACTTATTTTTGTTTTATTCAGACGGAAATCCAACGGTAATCAGCAACTTAACCAAGACTTTTTCCACAGAGTAATCCAGAGCGAGCAGTCCGAACAAAAGTCATTCAAATGTTTGGCTCCGTTACGGGTTTACCCTTTGGAATCATAGCAGCTTGTGGCGTTATGTTTTGAGCGTTACCAGCCTGGTCAAGAAAAAATTTCATCATAGTAAACTCAGGGTTTTTCTAATTGACTTTGTTTTGACAAGTGCAAAGCTTTGAATGGTTGTTGGAAATGTGTGTTCTTTTTTTTCAAAATTTATTAAAAAAAATCAATTTTGAACTAGGAGAAAAATCTTAATCTTTGTTTGCAGTTTTCCGAATAATCAAATACTTTGAATTGGATGTAGAGAAGAAGAATGCTGTCGGTGTTTGGGCCTACCTGGAGTCACTTCGTTAGCTCAAATTAATGGACGATGAATTAATTAATAGCTGAGTCTCGAATGCTCGTAGATCAATTTCGGTCTTGTTGTGACAAAAAATTTCAATTGGAATTACAAAAATACACAAGAAAAACAATACATTTCTCTTAAGCATTGTATTCAGTCGTCACTTACGTCAATAAAACTGACAATGTTTCTATTCACAGAAATTAGGAAAGTTAGACAAGATGAAAATTATAAATTTATAAAAAAAAATCTTTAACACAACAAAACGTAATGTACCTCCAAAATTAATTGTGTCAACACATCCATATCTTTGTTGTTCCCTTGACGTTGTTCGCCAAAAAATGCTGAAATTAATTAACGAGCCTTTCAGTCATAAACGCTGTTTCGGCTCGGCAAGAAACTATCAAGTAAACCCTCGAGTAAACCCCAGTATTTGCCGATTCTGATAATAAGCCACGCAAAATTGCAACACAGCGTTCGGTCACAAGTAGAAAATTCGACTTCAATCGGTTGGTGCACCGTAACAGGTAAGAGCACTTCCAGCAAAATAATCTCACACTTTATTGTAAAGAGAGTTTTCAGGTAAATCTTTTCGACGTTCTTTTTCATTTCGTTCCAAATTATCAATTTATTCAATCCAATATTTAGGAGTCTTCAGAGAATAACTTTGTTGATATTTGGAATGTGAATTTTTTTGACAACTTTCCAATATCATCTAGCCGACTAGATCGCTGTGAAAAAAATGTAACGCATTGAACGTCAGTTGGCTCATAGGGTTACGACAAGCGAAATTTTGCTGAAGGGGCGATGTACCACGATGTACCGCGTAACGCAACCATAAATTAAATGCCAGTGCTCCCTCTGGATTACTCTGTGCTTTTTCCCTTCTGCGTCTTTTCCTGAAGCTGGAAACTGACTGAACTTCATAAATTACCCCAAATGAAACAGTTCTAGTGGTAGTAGAACTAAAAACCAAGATATTAAACAATTATTTAATCTAAAGCGTTCCATTTCCTTGGCAGATCAAAAAAAAAACAGCCACGTTTATCTCATCATCCAAAGCCGTCAAAACAAAAAAGCAAACACACTGATTCAAAATCACCTAAACATGCTTGACAGATATTTCGCGACAGAAAATCGTCGCGAGAGTTAAACTTGCTCAATTCGGTTTAGTGCCGCGGCGACAATAACGCGCTGCTCCAACAGTGACGCTGCAATGGGCCGGCGCGATTCACCGTAACATTACCTGAATTGTAAAAGTTTATTTTCAATAAGCAAGGTCTATTTCCAGTTGCTTCAGAAACTAATGTCAGAAATAAATCTTGATATTAAATTAAGTTTCTTCATTTTTTCTAGAGCATTTAAAAAAAATCATCAAAAAAATTAAGAAAATGTATAAATACTTCCGCTTGAATTTCGGGAATTCCCGGGAAATTTTTAAATTTCCCGGGAAACGAGAAATATTTTTTTACGGGAAATCCCAGGAATTTTTTTCCCGAGACGGGAAATTGGACGCTCTACTCTAAAAGTATTTTTGCTACTTTTTTTGCTGGAGTTGCTATGAACGTAGCCATTGATTATTTTCAGTTCGGTTCAATAGGCTTTTCAAAACTGAAAAAGAGTCATGCTCTAACAGTTACAGTCATGCAAGTTTTTTTTTACAAATGTGTATACAGAGTGTATTCGCTAATTTGAATGGAACTGAGCGAATCCTAATTCGCTTATTGGGGTTTAAAATGTCAACATTAGTTTGACAACTGGTTTTGACATTTGAGTTCTTTTGGATTCGAATAAGTTAGAATCAGCGAGCATTCGAATTAGCAGACATTTGAAGTAGCTAAATTCGAATTAACGAATCAGCTATGTAGAGTGATGCCGATTTCAGTCTTCAGTTCAGTTATTTCGCCTTTAGTTCTCTGAGATCCTCTCGAATGGGACATATTATTTACACAAATGCCCTGTAAACTTTTTTTCCGTTGATATAACGGCACAATATTTGGATTACTTATTGTTTCGAAAAGAAAATTTCTAAAATTTTCGTTACTCCAAAACAGGCGCCGCCAGCACCGTTTGGAGCAAGAGCAGGCCGATTTGGAGTACGAGATCCGACTGCTGATGGCCCAACCGGAGCGCAACAAAACCGACTCCGACAAGGAGAAGGAGGAAGCCCTGATTGCACGTTTGGTTGAGGTAGGCCCGCACATGAGCATTCCTGGTCACATTCCAGACTGCTAATTGTCTTGCTCGGTTTGTTTCAGATTGTCCAGATGCGTAACGAGGTGGTCGACTGTCTGGAGATGGACCGGCTGCGGGAAGCGGAAGAAGATATGGTAAGGTGTGACAGTATTTTTTCGGATTTGCCCCTAACCCTTTCTTCCGCGCAGAGCATCAAGCAAAGCATCGAAGAGCGGGCAGCCAACCAGCAGAGGCACGGCAAGAAGGACTCCGACACGGAAAAGTCTGCGACGGGCGATTCGACGATGAAATTGTCGAAAA
Organism: Culex pipiens pallens; assembly: GCF_016801865.2. Lineage (NCBI taxonomy): Eukaryota > Metazoa > Arthropoda > Insecta > Diptera > Culicidae > Culex > Culex pipiens. Next base: position 109,552,177 of record NC_068939.1, read on the forward strand.
AGGAGAAGAAAAAACTAAAAGAAGCCAAGAAGTTGGTCAAGTCCAAGAAAATCGATTCGGAAAAGGTAAGAAAAAGGCTTTTTCTACCCCAAGCAAAAAAAAACTCCGACATTCGATTATTGAAATGGGATTTATCAAAAGCTCGTTTGGCACATCATGATCTTATCTTTTTCCTCTTCTTTTTTCTTGGGCAGGATGCTGATGACACCGAGAGCAGCACCAAAGAGAAGAAGAAGAAAAAGAAGTTCTTTGCCGACTTTTTACACCACAAGTGAGATCGCTCGATGGCTTCAGTTTGGAGGATATATGTAGCTTTTTTTGGAATCACACATACGACGAAAGACATAGTAGGCTTAGCTTGCGAGAGGACTGAAATTCAATTATTTACCGAAAATCACCAAGTTATCGAAATTGAGAATTTTGATCTAGATGGTACTTAGGAACACACAGAAGGCCCTCCAGGAGCCCAGCTTCACCACAGAAACACGCAAAATGGTTCCACATTCCAGTTACTGTTAAATCTATTCAAAGTTTACAAAGAGAAAGAAGAAGAAGACAACACTAAGCAGAGATGTATGTAGTTAATTATCTGTGTAATCATTATATCATTTGTGTCTTTCGTTTCATCCATGTTTCAGTTTAATTTTGTTTAAGTTTCTTTTTGTGTCTTTTGTGATCGTCCCTTTTGTCATATTTCAGAAAGCATTTATTTAGATAACGCAAAAATGTACACCGATGTAAAAAAAATGACGTGTCTAAGTTTGAATAAGGTTTCTTCACACATTTTTTTTATAATTTGCGACAATGCAGATTTTTTTCTGTTCAATATGTGAATATATCAGCAATAGAGTAGACGCGTATATGAAGCTTATGAACTGCGTTTTATTTTTTACTTGGGAAGATGACATTACTTTACCTCTATATCTCGGGGTACTTTCCATTCGATTCGACCATTGGATTGAGATTCCAACTGCCAACCAGCGACTCCACCGAAGCGAATTACGTCAATTAAACCATGAATAAAAGTGTTGTTGAATTTCGGACAAAAAATGTAACACCCATTTCATTTCTAGCCATTTAGACGATATATTTATTTTGATCGTTTCTTTTTGTGATATCCAGACACAATCCACTATAGTTTTATATTGGTTCAACATTGCTTTTGAATCTGATTCGTTCTAGAATTGGACTACATTTAGAAATTTGATTTCCGTTCCTACACGTATAAAAAATAATCTATTGTTCGTTTGTTTTGCCTACCTCTCGCAATAAGTAACTCCACTCCGCATCACAGCGATGCAAACCCGTCGCACTACAAGACTAAAACCGCTATCGTTTCTAGTAGGATTAGCGGATCCCGCCAAACAGAGCCAACAATTCCGTTTTGTCTAAATCCCCCTTTCCCGTAGCATTCCCGTACAGTCAGTAATAATTGTTTACACCTAAAAACTATACAACAATGTTCGCTACAAACACGTGTTTGTTTTTTTTGTTTCTTTCATTTTTCATTCATTTTCAGTAACAGGAAGTTCAACGTTAGAATTGGATGTAGTTTATTTAGTTGTTTTTTTTCTGGTTTGCCTTTATTAGTAGGATACCGTATTTGTAGTTGTTCACTCAATTCAAAGTTTGTTTTACTAAATCTATTGCATTGCAAATGTGTTTGGCAAATCCGGCGTGCCAGTTCAGACAAATTACAAATTCTTTCCTCCACCTAAATCCGCATTCGATGCAGCATCATTGTTTCAACAAAGTTTAGATCTAATAGTAGACACTTACGGTACTTTTTGTTTTGTTTTGCTCTCTTTGAGTTACGTCTATCATCGTTGATTTATTTGTTTAGTTTTATTCACTTGTTTGTTTCCGCCTTAAAACTGGGCCCGTACTTAATATAACACCAGAAAGGATATCAGGTGCAATTATCCGATAAGATTTGCCTAGTGGACGCGCTTCACGAACGAATTGAAGTAAATTTACGATACGATGTCGATGGGCACATCTAGTGTAGGAATCTTGACGAATGAATAGCTTGAAATCAATAATTGTTGTCGGGTTGCAGGAAGCAACCCGAGTTAGGAATTTCTCACTGTTGCTAAACAATGTGTGTTTAAATTAGCTAATACACTGCACTGTTGCGAGACGATCAAAGTAGAAATTTGCACTGCCCAAAAGGCTATAAAACGTGTACATTACATCTATATAAATATATAATGTTAACCAAAAGTTTCCAAGTACACCGGCAACAATCACAATCTAGAATTGTTTTATCTAAATCTGCTTACTACAGTTGACAAATATAATAGATATATTTCGATTTATCTTTGTAACGTCGTATTGTTGGCAAAACATTTACTTCATATGTACTTTAATTTCGTCGGGTCCCACGTAAAGGATATTTTGTTTTGAACATGTCAGATAATAGGGGTATTATTTACACGGTTTAATAGCTTTTTGTGAGATACATTTAGGTTTATTTGATCGTACACTAAAATCCTGTTAGTTTGATAACAGGGTCGTTGTCTGACTCGCTAACACATAAACATTTTCAAAGTGTCAGATTACCACATTTTAGTCTCATTTTGTAAAATCCAAATCGTTTCAAACCAACGGGATTTTATTGTACAATCAACTATCGAAAACAGTTTTCAAACTCTTTTTTACTCAACTTTTGACCGGTATTTTGACTAGTGTTATAAAACATCGTTAAATAGAAATCCTCTCTGAATTGAAATATTTGAAAAGGCACACAACAACTTTGGATGTAAAACAAGTTGTTATCTCTTAACAATTGGTTTAGTTTTTGTTTAAGCAATTAAGTTAGGACGTAAAACTTTTCACAAAACAATTATTGGAATTTAAAATAAAACTAAACAAAATGCTCTAGCACATCACCAATGGTGATTCACCATTATAAATCATGAAGACAAAAAAAAAACAGAACAATGCTGTGAAATTGTGTTTTGAACATGTTTTTGAAACTGTTTCACAACATGATTTCGTAAAAAAAGGCTCCATAAAATTTTCAACATGGAACTACTTAACCGATTTGGCTCAAAATTGGCACAGGTGCTTAATTTTGCCAAAGAAATCGAGCTTAGCGTGTCCCAAAAATTCATTCATTTTTTGCTACCCTACTGCACCACCATTTCATAAATAAGTAGATAATGCAAACTTCGAATTTTAGTTAAATTTCACTCAGATCTGTGTGAATTTCAATTTTAGTTGAAATCTTAGAGAAATTCAGTCAAATAGGACAGTTGGCCCATTTGTTCACTGTTATTTTGAACAATTTCAGTTTTGGTATGGAAAAGCGAAATGAAAAATTTGTGCTCATATTTTAAAGGTGGTTAATAGGGTTCCCAGAAAAATGACCCCTTGCTCCTCAAGCGAAAAACGGGTTTTTGGAATATTTTAAGCATCTGTTCAAATTTTGAGCAAAATTGGTTGAGATTAACCCATTGATACCCTAGCCTAAAGTTGGTGAAAAAAATGTTTTTCGTGCAAAAATGACTTTTTTAAATCGCTAATAACTTTTCAGGATCTAGTTTTACAGCTTTGGTATGTTCTTCAAAGTTGTAGAGCATTAACTTTCCAATGAAAATCTCACTTTTGGGAATACAGTGGACTCTCTGGCTGTCGATCTTCTCGATATCAATATTGCTCCAGCTGTCAATATTTTTTTCACTCCCTTCAAATAGATTGATAACCCCCGCTCTCGACGGTCCCTTCAATATCGACAACGAGAGAGTCCACTGTGTTTGGATGGTAGTAGCGTACCGTACAAACCAAGCCGTAAGAAAATTGGGTTTTCCATACAATTTTTCGATTTTTTCCATACAAACTTCACCTTCGAGTATCAATGGGTAAATGTTGACCGATTTTGCTCATATTTGGCCCAGCGACCTAAAATAGCTCAAGGAACTATAATCAGCTTGTGGAGCGAGGTTTTGAGAAAAAGTCCCATATTCTGGGCACCTTAGTGGTCAACCAAAAACAATCGTTCGCATGAAGCGTTAAATTAGTCGAATCGGGACTAAAGTCAGAATAGTGACAGCAGTATCAATAGCATTTCAAAGATTGAAATTTGGTGATCAATTTATAAATGGTCTTGTGCTGTCTTTTTTTTTAATGGGTGCAATAAAATAATTTCAATTATTTTTTTATTGCCTCCGTTTAAAACAGACTCAGCACAAGACAGTTTGTAAATCGATTACCAAATTAGTTGACCAAAAAATAACTCTTAAATAATTCTTGAGTTTTTTTTAAGGCCCAATAAGCTATTATCTTCCATATGTTTATAGGACCTATTAAAAAAAACTCTTGAATGGTTCCGAGCTTCCACATGTGACCCAAAATCATTTTTTTTTTTAACACTAGGATTATTAATTTGAATTACTTTTTTCCTCCAAATTGGACCACCTCCTCTTTTTTGGGTTCACAACAAAAGTTGTGGAAAATTTGAAATTTGAAACTACAAATTCACAGTATCAAAAAGTCGCACAGTGAAATATAAATAATTTAAAATTATTTAAACTCATAATTTAATGATGTCAAATAACTGCAGAGTAGGGTGCCCAGAAAAAATTACCCCCTGCTCCACAAGCGGAAAACGATTTGTTGGGTTATTTTAAGCATCTGTGCAAATTTTGAGCGAAATTGGTTGAGATTAACCCATTGAAACCCGAGCCTGAAGTTGGTGAAAAAAATGATTTTCATACAAAAAATACATTTTTAAATTGCTTATAACTTTTCAGGATCGAATTTTACAGCTTTGGTATGTTCTACAAAGTTGTAGAGCATTATATTTCCAATGAGAATCTCACTTTTGGGAATATTTGGATGGAAGTAGCGCACCGTGTAGGCCAAACCGAAAGAAAATTGTGTTTTCCATACATTTTTTCGATTTTTCCCATACAAACTTCACCATCGAGTATCAATGGGTAAATGTTGACCGATTTTGCTCATATTTGTCCCAAAGTCCTGAAATAGCTCAAGGAACAATATTCAGCTTGTGGAGCTAGGTTTTGAGAAAAAGTCCCATATTCTGGGCACCCTACTGCAGAGTGATAACCGCATGTTAAAGTGTTTACCAAATGAGTTTTCTGAACGAACCATGTGGTCAAACATAACGCATCCGGTCAACTTTGTATCCTACAACTACGGCTAACAAAACGGCTTGGGGGTAAAGTCTCACCTAAACATAGTTATAAACGGCTACTTCCGGTCGACACACCTTTCTCAGTAAAGTTTTACGTTCAGTTTAAAGCTACAGGTTGCAAATAGTTCCAAGTTTCAGCAAGGGGAGAAGTCTTCAGTAGGTCAGGCCCTGCTTGGAGACGGTGTACCATGCCTTGACCTTGACCAGAGTGGGAAGTTCCGACACTGGCATCGGCATCGGTGGGGGTGGATGGCAGTTAAGGGTACCGGCGGCGGCCAGCGGGGTGATGGTGGCGATTCCTCCGGTCATCATCTGCGGGGGGAACTCGGCATATCCGGACGCGGGGTAGGTTCTTCTGGGTGCGCCTTGAAGCGCCACCGATTGCTGTTGATACGTATCGAAGGGAATGTGGTAGTGCTTGAGCTGTTGCTGGTGGTGGTGATGATGATGGGACCGGATGCTGCCCGGCTTCTGCTTGGCCCTGCCATTCATCAGGATGGATTGCTTACGATTGCTTGAACGGGTAGACTTGCTCGCCGGATTGCTGTTGGCTGACGTTTGTGATTTTGGAACGCTGGCAGTCTTGTGGATCTCCCCTGTCCTTGGTCCGTTGGTTGTGTTCGATTTATACACTGCAACAAAAAAGCCCGCGGCAATAAATTACAATTGGAGCCTATTAATTTCAAACAATATTTACTATCAGTGTGCTGACTCAAACTCTCGGTGGTATCAGCAAACTTTCCTTGACTCGCTACATACGCCGGAAGCGAATGCAATTTCTCCAAAGGTCATATGGTGGAATCGAACACTCCCATCGAGTCCGAGATGAGCTGGTCCTTTTGGCAGCAGTCCAGAAATTCCTCTATCGTTATCACACCATCGCGATTGATATCCATTTTCTGAAATAATAGCGCAAAAATGGCTCAACAATAAAAAAATGCCAATTTAACCACGCCCTCCCTCCCGACGACAACCCACCTCAAAGATCTGCTCCACCTTGGTCTTGATCTGGGCCTCGTCCGAGCCGCCGTCCTCGCGGTCCCCCATCAGCAGGTAGATGGCCGTCACGATGTCAGTCATTTCCTCTCGGGTTATTTTGCCATCGTGATTGATGTCGTAAAGCGAGAACGTCCAGCACAGCTTCTCCTCCAGCGTACCCCGGGACAGTATCGACAGGCCCTGGACAAAGTTCTGGACAAACGGGGGTGAACAATTGGAGGTGGGCATTCAATTAGAGTTTATTCGACTTTTAGTTAAGGATTCGATGTGCAATTTTGCTCTGTGGAGAGCTTACCTCAAAGCTTAGAATCCCTGTATGGTCCTTATCTAATGTGTTGAACACGTAGTGGGCGTAAAGGTTTGTGTTAGCTGTGAAAGTAGAGTTTACATTACAAATTTCTCTTCACGGAAAGTATTCAAGATTCGCGCAACTTTAAATTTGAGAAAAAAAAAACTCAAGTATAGCTAATAATAGAACAAAAAGCTGCCAATATTTTCTCATTACCAATCGCAGCATATAGCCCATCCCAGTAAAGACATCTCTATCAAGAAATTTTCGACATTGAAATACGAGCTGTGTGTAGGAGTTGCAAAATCCCTTCGAGGCGAAAGCAAACACGTAAATTTTTCAAACGTCAAGCCACCAGGGACCAATTCGATGCGAATCTTTGCAATCTTTCAATCTGTGCACACCCCATTTTTCTTCGACTCCCCACAGGAAACCAAAAAAAAATCGACCACCCCACAGCACGTGGCCAGTACTTCTTCATTGCATCAGAGAGCCTTAATCCTAGCCAGGAGGCGATTTCTGTTCAACGTTTTGGGAGGCTCATGCCAAAATCTATATGTCTAAATCTAGCCCCCTCAACATCTACAATGAAGCGAAAAATACTCACCACCCTGGGGGAAGAACTGGGCGTAGATAAACTTGAACGTTTCCTCTCGGATGATGCCGGCCGGACACTCCGCCTTGAAGCCCCGGTAGATCCGTTTGATCTCGGCCTCGGTGAACCGCGTCGCTGCGCACAGGGCCGCGATGGACTCCGGGCGGTACTTGGGCGGGGACGCGATCTCCTCGAGCTCGCAATCTAGATATGTAGACGTAAATAACAAGGAACCACATTAATACAATCCGGGAGGGAAGCGAGGAAGTAATTTTTGAAATTTATATTTGCTTTTTACGAGAGCAGCAAAAGACAGGATTTTAGATAAGGGCAAAAACAATCTGAAGATCAGCTAAAACGTACTCCAATCGTTTTGGATATGAATAAGCAATCTAAAAATAGATTACAGAATTTTTATTGACGTTTTCAAAACACAGTTTTTTGAATTCATATTATGTATTATGTTATTTCTGATATTTAAAAAATTGGAATACGAGACTTTATTACAGAGAAACCTCTTTTTACGCGGTGGCGTTACGCTTTTTGTTTCGTAGATTTCTCTTAAACCATACAATTTTTTGCAAGCTTCAAAAAGCGTTTTGTAAATTTGAACAAAACCTACAAATTGCTTTTAAAACATTGTAAAAATGTTGCGTCGTTTAAGGGGTTACATACACGTAGAAAATCAAAAATTTCATATTTCAGAAAATTCAATAAATCCACTTAAAAGATGATTTTCAATCACTGCTGAAAGTTTCATGAAGATATTTCATGATTAAATTGAGTAAGAGACGATTTATGTTCAAAAATTTTCTGTCGAACTTTGTGAGCGTTTTTCTCTGAACACCGAGTTGATTTACGGGTGCCACGATATCTCGAGATCGGATGGACCAAATTGGCTGAAATTTGAGATGAAGACTTGCAAGACATATCCCGTGTGCATGACGGAGCCCGATTTCAAAATTTTACTTTTAAAAAAAATGCAAAAATCTAAAACTGGTGATTTTTTATATGAAAAACATAAACATATTTTTATCTTTTTTTCAAACAAAATTTTTGAAAATCGGGCTTCGTTATGCACACAGGACCAGTTTAACGAGGCTTCACCAAAATTTTGAGCCGATTTGGCCAAAGCAGTGTGGAGATAACCGTTTTTTGAAACTGCTAACCTCAAATGGTTATATCTCGGCAATGATACAACCAAATATCTTCAAATTTATTTTGATAATAGTTGAAAATATATATTTTAATCCCCTCAAAAGAGATTTAAAAAAAGTTTTAGAGTGTGCCCAAACCAACTTCTTACATTTTTGTCGATTTACATGTATGTAACCCCTCAAGTGAAATCGACAAATTTGAAAAACGTAACGCATCGCGTAAAAAGAGGTTTCACTGAACTGAAATGGCTTAAACAACATTAACAAATTTCTTAAAAGTTTTGTGTTTTAAATTGAAAATCAAATTAATATTGATGAGAAAAAAATGATGTTTTTTTCATATGACAGACCATTGATCGTTGCTTCATTAGAGGACTCAATATCGTCCAATTACCTATAACACTGTGTTCAGCATGTTTATTCTCTAAATTGTTTCAAGAAGCTTTGTGGGAATTTTAAAATAAAAACTTTTCTCAAAGATGTTTAATTCCTTTCGGATTAATCCGTCCTACGCAAGGTAAAGTTGGCGCAAGTTAAATTCGTGGTAATTTTCTAAACAAATTTTCTGTGTGATTTATTACAGTTTGATTGTCAAATACAAATGTCCTGCACCAAACAAGCAATTGGATAAAAATCTTAATGTTTTCGGTACCCTCTGCTTTACTCGCCATTACTTTTTTTCCTCCTTCAAATTCGCCCCCGGTTAAATTGAATTTGAATTTTTCAACAACTTTACGACCAAGAGAAGGAGGGGACGAAAGTTAGACACAACACATTTGGGATTAGGTTTTCAGCTTCGATATCCTAATGCCACAAAAGGTTGAGCAAATTTCCAGTACCTTTTGTGGAAAATGCCCACCCTCCAGATAGCCAGGCGCGGGGATGAGGGCTGTTTCGCAAATCGAATAGGAAAATGAGCAGATTCTTATCGCACGCAGTGTGGTTTGGGTTTTTGGTGGGTACTCAAAAAATAGGTCGAGCCTTTCGCCAAAGAGGCCTAATGTCACGCCGGGTAATGGGTCTTATTTATGGGCGGAGGGTGTACAGGGCCATTATCGTTTCACTTAAATCACCAAATTCCGGAACGGTTTCAAGTACCCCCATGGAATTTCGCAAGCAGTTTGTTCGTAAACTCAGTTGTAGAGAAAATATGTCATACTTGCACGCAAACAAATTTTAAGAAAATAATTTTTGGTGCGCATATCCCGGGATTTGCTGCCCCAAGTAACATTTTAGGCTTTATCAAAGCTGTCACAACCGCTATAAAACCTATCAGCCAAAACCAACATTAAAACCCCTTAGTCGTAACAAACTCCCCAGAACCTTGATAAACCCAACTTAAAACCCAAAAGGACCTCCGCAAAAGGTTGTTACGGCCTATTTATAAAACCTACATAGGAGTTCAAGGCTTTACAACTGAATCCTAACAACATCCTCAAAGCTAAGGCTACGGCAACTGTACGGATTTTTTCCTTACCATACGGATTTTCGACCCTCTTCGCGGATTTTTAACAGGCCGGAATTTTTGTAGGGAATTTTTCGCATAATACGGATTTGTACGGAATAGGGGGTAGGCGTGGCTGAATGGTTACGCTGTTCGCTTTGTAAGTGGAAGGTTCTGGGTTCGATTCCCATCTACCCCTATCGAGAAATTATGGAAAGAAGGAATAATTCTGAACACTTGAATATGAACGAAAAATTCACGGATTTGTACGGAATTTTAACAACTTTTTAAACATTGAATTGCTTTTTTTTTATTTGGTCAACGCTTTTGTTAACTAGACATTTTTATTTTTATTTTACTGTGAGTTTGATTTAAAAAGGGAGCATTTCCGAGTTTCCTCAATTCAAACTTGATTATCAATAAGTCTAGAGTTTTTTCAAAGGTCCTATAAACTATTGTCTTTCATATGTTGATAGGACCTTTAAAAAAAAACTTCAAATTGTTCTTTTAGAAATTCCTTACTAAATATATTTATCCATTAAAAGATCCAAAGGCCATCTAAAACTTGTGAAAACCTTTGAACATATGAATTAACAAATCTAGAGTCTTTTTTAAAGGGCATATAAACTTTTGTGTTTCACATGTTATAGGACCTTTTCAATATTTTTTTTGGAAATGTGTTCGTGAAAACACTGAGAACAATATTATTCGTTAAAGCAAACTTGACATTTCGTAAACTTTTAAACTAAAAAAAATTAGGACCATAATGTTTTGATTCAAATCACGGTTTATTTTATGAATACTTTTAAACGTGCAAGTCATAAGCACTCTGATAGCATTTTGTGAAATTTGTTAGCTGTAAAAACGACACAGTTTCTCAAATTTCTCAAATTTATTTAATTTCATTTATATAAATAATTCCTTGCCAGTTTTTGTTATACCATGCTGTCATATCGTACGGATTTTTGCTCAGCAAGAGTTGGTAGCCTTACTCAAAGCCTTGATAAAACCTTTGTTAAAACCTAGTCAGGAGTTATGGAAAAATGACATTTCATACGTTTTCAAACGTCTTATGCCAAATAGGTTTTATTTTGGCAAAAATAAGTCTTCGTCTTGCCAAATGAAATTATGGAGATGGTTGTCAAAAATGGCGATGATAAATAATAGATATTAGAGGTAATCCAAATAATTTGAAAGCTTATCTCTCGAAATTGATGGCTCAAATTCAGCTGCAGTTGAAATTTTATTCATAAATGTAGGGGAGATAGAGCCAAAAAATTCAACTCGCTTCATCAAAAATCTATATTTTGTAATCATAGTGTTTAATGTTAAAAAATATTTTATTGCAATTCTTTAAAAAAAATGTTCAAAACATTTTTAAACATCTATCGCTACAATAATCATACCAGAAATTCAGCATAAATGTGTGTTTTAATCAAATTTAAATCAAATCTTTCAGTTTTCTATTTTTTCAACCAAGATGGCGGTCAATCAAATTCAATCAGAACACGCGTTTAGCGCCATATTTATGCACTGCTAATTGGCCGCGTTAAATGCTTTTTCAGGAGCTTATGGTTTTAAGTAAGCTTTTTGCATGCATTTTGCAATGGCACTTGACAGCTAAAACACCCTGGGTTTTAAAAAAGCATGCGATAAAACCGTTTGGCATGACATTGCCATTGGGTTTTTAAGACTCTCTTAAAACTTTCATAAAACCTTATTAAAAGCCATTTAGCTTTTATTGTCACAAGGTTTTATGTCCGAGGCATCAAACCTTGTTAGAACCTACTAATTAGCTCTTGCTTATTGGTTGCGGTGAATGCCTGAATAAAACTATAAAGCAATCAATATGCTATCATAAAACCTCAATTAAACTAGGTGGTGGCTAGTTGGTTTAAAAATGTTACTTGGGGGGACGGAATTCCCGAAGATTTTCCAAAACCGTGAATTTCCTGAAAAAAGTTCATATATTGATCTCAAAATGCAGATTTTATTGTGAAAACAGTGGATCAGTTCAATACTTAGTAATCGTAACATTTTTTTATTGGGCATTTGTCATTTATTATGCTTTGGAAAATTGTTGAAATTTAAGTGTAATTTTTTTTTGTAATTTTACATATTTTTAAGGGTTGGGGAGACGACTCGTACACCTGAACTGAGCTAACGACCTAACCTCTAAGCCAGGCCAACATTTACTTCCCCGGCCGATGGAAGGCGTGATCAGACAAATCTCGCCCCAAAATAACAAATACCGTCATTGGGTCTGGGAGGTGAGATTAGGTCATACAAAAATGCTGAAATTTGTATGACCCAAACTCACCCCCCAGAAAGTTGATTTTTCGAGATGTTATTTTTGGCCAAAAACGTACCTCAACTTTAGACAGCTGTCAGAATGAAAAGATTTGTTCAAGGAACGAGATTTTCATCTTAAAATGTCCCTTACACAACCCTTTAAACATAATTTAGTTTCATTGAGAAGAACCTGAGAAACGGTAAAATACGTAAAAAACACTTCGACACATTCTCACCCCTCAGACCTAATGTCACCCCCACTGAAGGTACTTTTGAATATTGTTTAAATAATATTTAAAACTTATTATTATTTTAAAGTTCAGTTCGAATCCCTTTTTTGTGACACTTTATCCTCTTCGTATTCTTTATGAGAATTGAGATTATGAGATTTTCCAATCCATCTTCATAAATTCAACTGAGTGTAGCATCTACCCGAGCAGACGGAAATAACTTGGGAAGGTCAGTTTTTGATATTGTGAGAAGATCGAAATATGTTATTGGGATGATCGGATTAGTTGTTAAAATAACAAAAATTAATAACAAAGATTTGTTCGAAGAATAACTTAAACTGTTATTATGTTGTTATTGCAATAACAAACCAATAACACAGAAGGAATCATGAAGGAATAACAAGATTTGTTATTTTGTGCGGAGAGGTGGAGCAGCATAATAACAAAAAATGTTATTGAACTGGTATGTCTCCATAACAAAAAAAGTTATTGTTTTGGTTTATTTGTAATTTGCAAATAAACCTGCAGTTGCCATAACTCCTCTGTACTAGTCAGGGCTGCAGAGTCGGGTACCTCCAAGCGACTTTGAATCCATACTTTGAAGACAACTCCGACTCTGGATGCAGGATATGACGTCAACGCCGACTTTAGCTCTGCAAAAATACCCGACTTCACAGATTCCGACTCCAAGTAAAAGTTGCTGAAAATTAGCTGAATCCGATGCAGTCTCCGAGGTCTCACTCCAGCTCGAACTTCAACGTCAGCTCCGACTTCCTGGCTCTGTGAAAATAATAACAGTTTTTGTTATTCACACTTCAAAAATTCTCAATAAATAAATCAATTCCGTTAGGGAATATAACAAAATTAAAAAAAAATTAACTCTCAAAAGTTAATTTTATCGGATTAATTTTAGCTTGAAACCCCATTTCATGGTGCAATAAATGACCCCGATGAAATTGGTCAAAATTATTTCATAGTTCTAGCCAATTTTAGTAAAATCCCTTAGGTAGTATATCAAATAATTTAAAAAAGTCAACTTTCAAAATTTCAACTTTTTAGAATAATTTTTGCTTAAGGACCCCATTTCATGGCCAAAATAATGACCCCGACGAAATTGGTCAAAATTATCCCATAGTTCTAGCCAATTTTAGCAAAGTCCCTTAGGGGGTATATCAAATAATTAAAAAAAAATCAACTTTCAAAATTTCAACTTTTTAGAATAATTTTAGCTTAAGGACCCCATTTCATGGCCAAAATAATGACCCCGACGAAATTGGTCAAAATTATCCCATAGTTCTAGCCAATTTTAGCAAAGTCCCTTAGGGGGTATATCAAACAATTAAAAAAATCAACTTTCAAAATTTCAACTTTTTAGAATAATTTTAGCTTAAGGACCCCATTTCATGGCCAAAATAATGACCCCGACGAAATTGGTCAAAATTATCCCATAGTTCTAGCCAATTTTAGCAAAGTCCCTTAGGGGGTATATCAAATAATTAAAAATATCAACTTTCAAAATTTCAACTTTTTAGAATAATTTTAGCTTAAGGACCCCATTTCATGGCCAAAATAATGACCCCGACGAAATTGGTCAAAATTATCCCATAGTTCTAGCCAATTTTAGCAAAGTCCCTTAGGGGGTATATCAAACAATTAAAAAAATCAGCTTCCAAAATTTCAACTTTTTAAAATAATTTTAGCTTAAGGACCCCATTTCATGGCCAAGATAATGACCCCGACGAAATTAGACAAAATTATTCCAAAGATCTAAACATATTTAACAAAAGAAAAAATAATAACAGATTGTGTTATGGACACTTAGAAACTTTTCCATTTGTGCGATTTATGGTAATTTTATTCCTAAGTCAGTATACCGAACGAATAACAAATTTTGTTATTAGGAGATTTTTTGAAATGTATAACATTTCCTCTTATTAGCGTGTTATTAAACATTTTCAATATAATATCACTTCAATACCAAATTTTGTTATTTTATCAGAAACTGTTATTATTTGTTCTTCTTTATGTTGAACTTCAGGATAAAATAATAACACTTTTTGTTATTTTAACAGAATTTGTTATTGAAATATTATTGATTTTGTTATTACCGTCTGCCCGGGTAGAGCGAAATTTGATTTGGGACATCAGCCTGAGAACCTGCAGGTGTTTTCCGGGGGATGGTAGCGCACACCTGGTTCAACTTTTCGCACTTTTTGTGGGGTTCATTTTGGCCAACATTTGGCAACATCCCAGAACCCTAGCTGGGGCGTGGATTATTTTGCCACGGTTCGAAAATTTATGCTCTGATGACAACGGTAATAAAGTTTTCCGGTGCCGTGGGAATTTGAGTTTAATTTGATGGCCACGTGCACCAGTTGCGGGTGTCTCGCAAAGCTGTAAACATGCCAGGAGATGGCCAGGTCCTGTTGGGTGTTTGTCTTTGGAGAAAAACTCCCGAGGGGAGCACATTGGCCGTTTGCGGTCGCTCGTGGCCACCGTTGCTCTCATTTTTACGACCCGCGGATGTTTACGCGTGTGTGTGAGAAACGCGGAATAATGGTCCTTCCGTTATCCTTGAAACATGACGCTGATGCTGCATAAAACTGATCATCATCATCGTTGGCTGGAAAATTTCGGTCCGCCCGAACAGATGGCGGTATGATAACATTCAAGCTTGAATTGACTTGCAAAAATGAAGCCATTCATGCAAATTTAATTATTCGACAAACACGCCCACGCACTCCCCGGGTTGAAAGTGGGAGCCACTTTTGCGTTGAATCTCATCATGATTCGATAGTACAACAACAACAACGATGTGATTAAATAACAGTTGCGAGGAGACAGTCAAAATTTCATCAATTGCAGAGGCCATTGTTTAAGCTTGTCGGCTCGATAATCTGATTTAGTTTTGGCAAATTGGCGAGCTTTTGTGCAATCAGCCATTTTCAACTCTAATCAAGTGTATAAAAGATAATAACTTGTGATATTTTTGGATTACCAGTTATTATCTTATTTTGTCGTGTTCCACTTATACGCATTTGATTTTAAAGGAAAAGAGGTGAAAGCTTGTCAATCATGTTCTATCCTGTGCTTCAAGAAAATACTCTATCAGATTTTATTTTTCAGAAAGGCAGAGTGTATCAAAAACCGATTATTCAGTCACCTAACCATTTGTCTCCACTCAATCGCCTGTCCACTTCCTCATTGACGAAAAGCCGGCTCGAGGAGCAAAGCAGCAACTTCTCAAAATATTGACGTATTCTTTTCAGGCTGAGTCACGAATTGGATAAATATAAATCAATCTTGTGGCGCTTCATTGCTGGCCCTTCTCAAGTCTTTGCTCGATAGATAAACAAACAAACAAACAAGCGAGAACTCAGAACGGAACAGCCCAAGTTGTCAGATGCCAAACATCTTAATATTGTAGATGACGACGGAAACAAGTGTGTGGAAGCGGATATTGATTATTGGTTTAGCAGCGTACAGGGAAGTATACTTTCGAAATTGTAAATAAATGCTTCTATTCTACAGTGGTAACGATCCTCAAATAAAGTAAAGTTTAATTTTCCGAAATACTGTGCAGTTTGTTAATTATGCTTCGGAAGTGTAGATGCAAATAGTTTGAATTAGAATGGACACATGTAGGACAGTGCGTGGCCGAATGGTTACGCTGTCCGCTTTGTAAGCGGATGATTCTGGGTTCGATTCCCATCTGCTCCAACCTTCCATCGGATGAGGAAGTAAAATGTCGGTTCCGGCCTTGGTTGTTAGGCCGTTAAATCATTCCAGGTGTAGGAGTCGTCTCCATGCCATGAGTACAAACAACACACCAAACCAAGCCTACTCCGGTGGTATCGCTGGCGGCGGTTGGACTCGCAATCCAAAGGTCGTCAGTTCAAACACTGGGGTGGAAGGTTCCTTGGAGTAGAAAGAGGTTTGGGTGCTCTCCCCATTCAAGCCTTCGGACTCCTAGGTTCGAGCAAAAACTTGCAATAGAGACCACAAAAGACCCGGGGGTCGTTAATGTGGATGGTTTGATTTTTTTGACATGTAGGACCATTTCACTGTAAAGCTGTTAAAAAATCAATAAATAAATAACACCGACCAACACAATTTTTGCGCAGGTTCAACTCGAGGGGAAGCATAAAGTTTAGGGTCCCCAGAACCACGTGTAGGTACCTTGAATTTTTCAAAAATATTTAGGCAGAGCCTGCGCAGTTATTTTTGTCAATTTTGGTAGGTCAGTGTAAATTACTGTTTGAATACAAAAACCGTTTAGTGCATTGTTTTAAATATCTTGCAGTCAACAATAGAAATCTAAAATTCACACATTTTTTAACTTGTACAATGAAAGAGATCATTAATTTCTTGTTGTAAATGGTCGTAGTGAAAGCCATAACAATTTTAACAAAAAAAATTATGTTTTTTGGTACAGTAGTACGGGGCAAAGGCGCGCACTAGCCATCAAATACTTAATATTAAACCAAATGAACGGCCGTGATCAATGACAACCCACTTTTTCAAAACTTTTTTTTTTTCGTAAAATCGCGATAACTCGTGATGTTTATGAGCAAACCCCTTATGTTTATATATCAACATTTTTTTAATTGTCTGCTCTACAACTCAGTGGGACATTGTTACACTCTAAAAAATAACCCTGCAAAGTTTGAAAAAACACGACATTTTCAAATGAAAAAAAAATGTTCAAAATGTAAAAAGGACCCTTTTGAGTTAATGTAGATTCGAAAAGAACATTAAATTTCCCTTAAAATTACATGTTCCAATTTTTTTACAGATAAGAATCGGAAAATGGCAGAGTTTTTAAAACATGTTGAGTGTTTTTTTCGATGAAAAAACGTTTTTTCGGAATTTTGAGTACGCCCTCAAATCGGGCGTCCAATTTTACATAAAAGCCCCTTTGACACCAAATTTCTATCTCATCTCCGTTTCAGGCTGCAAATTATTGAAAAACACCTCTTTTTCGCATGATCTTAAATGAAAGGGGTCGTAACGCGCCGCCGTCACGAGACACTCAATTTCCATCTCATCACCATTTCAGGCTGCTTTTTTTTTAAACACGTATTTTTTCAAATGTTCAAAAATGGAAGGGGTCGTCGTACTGCTGGGGTAAATTGATCAAATAGTCAGCAATACTCATTTGGCTGAGAGCCACTGATCTAAACAATTGATCAAATATCACAACCATTTTTAACTCTCATGCGTCACCGACAATACATGACTTTAATTTTTTTGTCAACCGAATTGAGAATTGAAAAAATGGTCGAATGCTTATCATTTTTCTTCAAATGGTCGAATGTTTATAATTTTTCCTCAAAATCTTTCATCATAGCATAACTTAAAGTTGATAACTGTTTCTCCTTAAATTCTGGACTCTACATGTTTATGTGCAAAATAACCCCCCTCACGTGATATTTAACAAGTGGGCAATAATGCAAACAGTAAAACGCAATTTGCACCTGTTTTCTTAACCAATTTTCCCACTTTGTCGAGGCAAACAATCAGCATGTGTATTATGGTGAATGAAAACTGTAAACGCCATTACGGGCGGTTCCTTTCGTTCTCTTTCAGAATATGTAAGCAGTCGTTTCCTGAACATGATTGAGCAGTATAATCACTTCATCGGCAATCAACGAATGCTCAACTGTTGTGTTGGCATTATTTTGTGAAAATATACATTGCTCTCTTTTTTTCGAATACATTGTTCTACTTGCTAGCTGTACGGGCACGTGCCCAACATATGGCCTCATGAAAGGATACACACGACAACCGGTGGAACAACTCGGCAAAAGTGTACACTGAATTCCCGGACATATTTACGTGGCATCAAATGGGATGGACTGGAAATGACTAATAATAAAATTCGTCATTTTTTCTGATTTTGATTTAATTGTTAGACTTATCGTCGATTCATATAAATTAGTTTGTCATTTAAAACAGTGAAACATATTATCGCGTTCATCCCCAACTTCCCCTTATCGCTACACATGAACCATTCCGCGTTTGTGTTTGTCTGCAAATTGAGTGACTGTGTGGTAGCCGGGGTAAACAACCCGGGTCACGGGGTGATGTTATGGCAAGCTCGCAAAGTTTTATTGCGCGAATGTACTCAGCATGTGTGTGGAAAAACAAGTACACCACCAGCAGACAGCGAAAACAGACACGCTTTTCATAATCGCAAAAAAAGACACTCCCACACACCATTCAACTCTTCCTGCCACCGGAATTGTTTGCGTTTGTGTTGGGTTTTGGATTTTTAGGAAAATATTTATCCAGCCGTGTGACTTCCGCGGGGGTCTGGCCTGAGGTGACGAGTGGCTATGAATAATATTAGGCAAGTACCCACTTGAACTTTGTAGTTTAGTATTATTTCATATAGAATGAAGTTAGCGTCCTCTGAGCTCAAAACACTACATTTTTTTATGTTAAACTTTATTTTGACAACCTTTTAAAGAATGTATTTAACCTTTATTTCTACATATTTTTGTTTTACATGGTGTTTTCATACCAGAGTAAAGTAAATGTAAATCTTTCCCAGTTCCTGAGGGGAACACCCTTGAAGAGTATCGGGGCCGGCATTTACAAAGCGGATTCAGTGGCAATTTCATTCTCAACTTAATGTTAACATGTTAAGGTTAATGTTAAGATTCCATAGGTCGCCTCCCTAAGGTGTCGTGATAAGGTCCAGTTTGTGACGATACACTACCTTCCCTTTACTAAGCAATCGAATCCAGAAGAGAAACGATCACCAGTTGTGTTGGTCCGAGCCTGGATTTGAACCCCGATCTACCGCTTACTAGGCGGAAGCGTTACCTCTAGGCTACGTGGCTCGGTCACCAGAGCCAAAGGAAATAAACTTATTTTTGACCCCTGAAAAAAATATTTTTAAGCCATTGGCAAAATCACATAGAACAACACAGCAAAAAATTCGATGGTAAAAGCAATTGAACATTTATTTTCATTTGAACGTCACAGTGCACCGAATTCTCGATGGAATTACCTCCTGTTGCCCAATTATAACAAATTAAAAACACCTAACATTTGTAAATGTCTAGCCTGAGGTAATTATCAACTTGAAAATTTACAATTCTCAACGCGAGCATATTTCTCTTTTCACGAAAAGCTACAACATATTGGTTGTTGACCGCACTCGACCGGGAAAGCCCCCGAAATAATATAGAGAAGTATTGTTTTGTGCTGTGCGATGCGTCGAAAAACTCAACAAATCGTCACTTGTCACATTTTTTTTTTTGTGCATTTTGCCCCAAATTCAGTTAAGAACGCCATTTTGGGCAGCTCACAATGCTTCACCTTTTGACCTTCACAGATCCCCAAAATTTGATTTCAATCCTGAGATATTCAATGAAACTCGAAAAAACTCCGTGCATTGTTGTCACTCTTCATATAAAAGAAGTTTCAATCTTGTCGTGCTATCACGACACAGCCTGAAAATTGCTGTAAGTGCGACAACTGACCATAGGGATTTTGGGTCAGAACGCATTTGACACACGTACAAGCCCGACTATCGTAAACATGTATAATACGACTCTGGACTCCGGTAACCAAACTCAACCAAACTTCGGGACAATGCACAGAATGCTCAGCCAAACAAAACGTGTTTGTTATTGTTTACATTGCGTGCTCCATTTTTTGTTTATTCAATGTCAGACATTGAAACTCGTTTTTCTCGGAACGTCAAAAAGCGACGTGCGACAAGATAGCACGACAGCGTCGAAACATAAATCATGCTCTGCAGATCGGACAACGACTCGACTCTGCCTCTACAGCACATCACAAAGGACCCAGGAGTTTTGTTTTTACAAACCAAACATGCAAACAAGGGAAAAGCAAGCACGATGCCCTCGAAAAAGTTTCATCCCGGCCGTACTTTTTTGACTGCTTGTTTTGCTGTGGACAATATTTGTCCAGAATCCCGAGCATCGAGAGAAAAGAGGGAGGGAATGTGAACTTAAAATATTATTATGAACTGTGCTGGGCCGGCTTGCCATAAGATAAATACCAGTTTTCGAGGTGAACTTGGCGCCCATCCAGGCCGTCCGGAGGTAGCTCAGGACCCGGCGGCACAGTGGCCGCTGCTTGTGGCTCAGATACTTGGACACGTCATTCTCCAGATCCTTGTGCTTCAGGTGGGAGATGAAGTCGTCGATGGTGCAGATTGAGCTGTCGTAATTCGTTGGCCGCGACAGGCTGAGCGACGCCGTGTTGACAACGACGCCACCGGTTATCGACGGTGTCGTCACGGTGGACTCGTCCAGGTGGGGACCGGCCATGCTTTGCAGTCACAAACGCACAAACACACTCAGAAACGCACAGTTTATCGCGCACAAATACACACAATTAATTAACGCGCACGCACTTTTGCTCAGATTATCGCGTTTCCGCGTAACATTACTTAGCGTTCACTCATAATTAGTCACTTTGTTGGACGTGTCGATGTTAGTTGGAATGTTTTTTTTGTATTATCACTGTTATTGCTATTCAGGAGAAGAACTACACGCTATGGGGGAAGGGCTGCAAATATAAAGCAAAATTGTTGAATATCACAAAACACAAATATTATGTCAGTTGGTCATGCAAATAATTGATGTTTGAGGTAGTTTTCATGCTAGGTTATGCTTTAACCAGCCAACCAACGCCATTCTTGTTAGTTATGTGAAAGAACATGCGATTTTCTGCAATATTTCTGCAAATGATTAACATCGACGATCGTAGCAATGTGCTTTGTTATGAATTATCATCTGCATGCTATTTTTTTGTTTTGTTTTATGGCTTCATTCATGTAGTAGATCACGCTAAAATCAGCCAAATTCCTGTTCCTGTTCTTGTTGCCTTTTCACTTCAACCCTTTAGCCCAAACCAAAAATTGCTCGTCTTCAGAGAGTTTTTGTGAGAACTTTTGTTCTACAAAACAAACAATACTTTTTTTATTTATTTTTTCCATAAACCACGTGGACACTTTATGGGCAATTGTCCACGAGGGAGGGGGCGTAACAGATTCCCAAAAAAGTGTCCACGTGGTTTATGACAAGCAAAGCAATCCACATTAACGACCCCCGGGTCTTTTGTGGTATCTGTTGCAAGTTTCTGCTCATTTCTAGGCGTCCGAAGGTTATGTGTGGTGAGTCACTCAAAACCTCTTTTACGCTAATGGACCGACGTTTTACTTCCCCATCCGATAGAAGGCGTGATCAGGCAAATCTCGTCTCGAAAAATGCCACCGGGTCCGTCTGGGATTGAACCCAGGCCGTGGTTTATGGATGGTCCCTTAATTAAGTTTCAGTATTTTTATATGCATTCATTTTGTTTTGGTTTTGTCTTTTATTTGTATTTTGAGGTCTATTCTATAACTTTCTAGTTAGTTTTTTGATTTGTTGAGTTTTTTATCACTTTTTCATATGTAAGCTAGGGTATTATATATGTATATTAGTAAAAACACGGCCAAAATTTACCTTAGGAAAATAGTATTTTTTTACATTGGCAAAGTCACATGGTATAGCGTCACGGAATGGAGGAAACAAAATATTATAAATCGATAACACCCATAGGAGATTCATACGTAGAAAGTTGTGTTTCACCTTCCTGATTAAGAATATGTTCGATTCAAAATATTCTATCGGTGAAAATTGCGTTTGTCAGAAAAATATGTTTTCCCATATAAAGTACCATGGGAGGAGGCGCATGGTGGCTCAAGTAAATTCTTATATGTAATTAGTTAAAAGCCTTATTATATGTCGTTTTTTCCAAATGTTTTACCTTTTTTAAACTCTCAAAAAAATATTGTTTAATCATTTTTTTCAATTTTTATTCAGTACCAGGCGTCTCCATTAGTATTAAAAAACATATTTTTCCTTAAAAACGCAATTTTCATTGATAGAATATTTTAAATCGAACATATTCTTTATTAGGAAGGTGAAATACAATTTTTAATGTATAAATCTCCCATGGGTGTTCTCGAGTAATAATATTTTGCTACAATTTAAATATTTGCAATCATCAACTCAGATTACATTTCCCGTATTAAATCAAATTAAAATCAAAATTATTCGCTCTACAGCATTGCTATGGCGTTGTCGATTGCGAGATTCCTGCTCTAAACTAGGTGTTCGAAGGCTTGATTGTTGAGGCAATTGCAAACCTCTTTTCACACCTTAGCTTCCATCCACCCCGGGATTCGAACTGACGACCTTTGGATTGTTAGGCCAACTGCCTACCAGCGACTCCACCGAGACAGGACCCAGGGAGACGACTCCTGCACCTGGACTGAGCTAACGACCGAACCTTTAGGTTAGTCCGGGGCCAACATTTACTTCCCGTCCAACGGAAGGCGTGATCAAACAAATCTCGTCCGAAAAATGCCACCGGGACCGTCTGGGATCAAACCCAAGCCGACTGGGTGAGATGCAATCGCGCTTACCCCTACACCACGGTTTCCCGTATTACTAATTCTAATACTTTAACCCATTCCCGCCCAGAGCAAAAACCAGATTGTATACGTTTTTTCTCGTTACTCAGTACTGAATTAACCAAATTCGATGAAATTTTAATTGTTGTCAGTTAACATTCTATAGAAACCTATACAGGTTGAACCAGGTTTTATAAATGCATGGTTGTAGATATATTTCATTTTGAAGTCAAAAATTAGTGGTGCTCTGGAGTAACCATGGGCGTTAGAGGGTTAACCTTCACCAAGCCTGTACTGTTCAATATGCATTTAAGAACCCAATCATAACACGAATGCTCCAAGTACCCCTAATCACACCCCCTGACACACTTTCTTCGTTCATTCCCTTTTTTTCCTTAAGTTCGGCAAACACACCCGGTTTGCTGTATGTGCGCAAGAGGGGTCAGTTGAAATAAATCTAATTAAATTTCATCGATTACCCAGGCTCCTTCCTCCATCGACGGGGCGCACCGGGTTTATTTATATACTTGTAACCCAGTCGTCGTAAAAGGTGGCTTCTTCAACACTCTACTCAAAATGCCACCGTTCTAGAAAATGAGCAACAAGCAAACGAAACCCCATTTCCCGTTTCACCTTAAGATGAGGAGCGGGGGCACGCGGTAAACCGCCGAGGCCACGTGGCCACGTTGTTGGTTTTGGTGGTGGGGCGAAGCTTATTTGATCCTCTGCTGACTGGCTTGCTTGCTTGCTTGTTCAGACTCTCTTTTTTGCTTTCGGTACGCAAACAAATCGGCACTTTTCCTTGATGGCCACCGTAGCCATGGGTTTGGGTGGTGGGGTAGCACCTTAGGATGGGTGCAAGCCAGGTGTGTACAAAAAAAGGGGGAAAAGCACTGCAAATATA
The DNA here is from genome assembly GCF_016801865.2 of Culex pipiens pallens. Taxonomy (NCBI): domain Eukaryota; kingdom Metazoa; phylum Arthropoda; class Insecta; order Diptera; family Culicidae; genus Culex; species Culex pipiens. The sequence continues at coordinate 109,575,686 of NC_068939.1, forward strand.
TACTCAAACTAAAGGGGGAATGGCGATGATGTTGACCTATATGGTAACTGTTTTTATTTGCGAGATATAATTCAATTGACCCGGGACCGGTGGTGTAGGGGTAAGCGTGGTTGCCTCTCACCCAGTCGGACTGGGTTCGATCCCAGACGGTCTCGGTGGCATTTTTCGAGACGAGATTTGTGTGATCACGCCTTCAGTCGGACGGGGAAGTAAATGTTGGTCCCGGTCTAACCTAGAAGTTAGGTCGTTAGCTCAGTCCAGGTGTACAAGTTGTCTCACAACCCAGAGGACGTCAGTTCGAATCCCGGCGTGGATGGAAGCTTAGATGTAAAAAAGAGGTTTGCAATTGCCTCAACAATCAAGCCTTCGAACACTTAGTTTCGAGTAGGAATCTCGCAATCGAGAACGCCAAGGCAATGCTGTAGAGCGAATAATTTAATTTTGAATTCTATTGAATATTGCACAAATTTAAAAGAAAATTATACCGATTTCTCAGAATTTCCAAAACATACCATTTACTTGCTACTGCCTGCCGCACGGTATGGCGGAAGCAAAATATTATAAATCGAGATGACCCAATGAAGATTTATACGCAGAAAGTTGTGTTTCGCCTTCCTGATTAAGATTATGTTCGATTCAAAATATGCTATCGGTGAAAAATGTGTTTTTCATACTTATGAAGACGCCTGGTACTGAAAAAATTAAAAAATTGATGAAAAATACATTTTTGAAAGTTTATACTAGCGAAAGGTAAAAGAAATGCAAAACATTTTAAACCAAAGTTTTTTTTACAAAGTATTAAAATTTATTTGAGCTACCATGCGCCTCCTCCCATGGTTTTTTAAATGGGAAAACACGCTTTTTCTGAAAATTGCAATTTTCACCGATAGAATATTTCAAATGGAACATATTCTTTATCACGAAGGTGAAACACAACCCATGGGTCCAATGGGTCATCCCGCCATACCGTGTGCCGTTAAAGCGAAGTGATCGTGCCATCTCGCCGCGCGTCGGTTTTTTTTAACGTTTCGAAAAAATAAACACGTTTCAATCTTTTAACTGGAATAATCAAATCAAAGACAAGATTTACAAAATATTTTGATTTGCTGTCCGTTCTTTAATTGCTCAGAAATTTTGTTGAGTTTGTTTGCCGAAGAGCCGAGTTACAATAAAACAAGTAAACAGTAAACTGTATTTTAAGACTATTTTATCAAGAGCAGCAGAACACTGCCTCCATATTTCCTGTTCCATAATTTTGGGATGTTATTGTACATTCCACAATTATGAAACACCTGAATTTAACTGTTAATTCCCACGAAACACTATCATACAATTTATAAAACACAACCTAAAACCGACAAACTTCGTCTTGTATTTTTTCGCCTCCTTTGATTAAAATTTGATTTTACGTAACTTTTCGCATGCAATCTGCAGATTTTTCGGAATCGGTGTGGCCAAAGTTGTCACTTTTTGGCGTAGAACCTTCCTTGGAATTATACGAACCAAACGCAACAAAGAGTACCTCGATCCGATGCTCTGTATTGAGCTGATACTCGTTCGAACAAAACCGTCTACATTTTTTTATATGGAAACAGCATCTAATTCCAGCGTGCCTCTAAATTAAAAGCGTTTTCAACTGAAATCTAGTGGTAAATAGCTCAATAAGAAGTGAGCAAGCAAGTTTCTATCAAAAGTTTTGCAAAATTAGTTGTTGAAATAGTGAAAATCAGCAAATTGGATGGAGTTAGAGGCGATTGCTTAACCTGCCAAACATAGGAGAATTTCCCCTATATATAGAAGATAACTAAGCTTGAGTTTCACTGGTTTCAGCGCCTGAAGAAATTTTTTGTAAAAAAAAATATGCACTACTCGAGAGGACCAATGTTTGTTTACATCTGTAAGAAAAAAGTGTTCCGAATTTGTGAATTTCAAGGGTCAATGTTTTTCTCAAAAAACTTGATAATTGGCAATAGGTTGATACATCAATCGAAAGATCTCAAGAATAGCTTTCAAACGAAAGTAAAAGCGAATGATTATGTTTAATTTTAGATTTCTTATGATTTTTTGAACATTGCAATGCATTGGCCGTTCTGTAAATTGTTCCGAATATTTAGGATGACTGTATGACGAGTTTCAGAATTGCACGGAGATTTTAGGTTTTTGTAGAATACATCAGGATTAAAATCGAGTTTGAAATGGAGTCCTTAACGGTGTACATCAACCAATGGATTTTGTACCAAGGTTTTTTGTTACACACATTTTAGTATCGATCACATTTTAGGAACCATCGATATACTTTTTTTATTTAGGCTGATACAAATATTATTTAAAGGTTTTGCTTGGGTTGGATGATAAATATCACTTAAGTGGTCATAACTCGAGACAGGGTTGCCAGATCTTCAATGTATTGGACTTGTTGGAAAGGTCTTTCAATTACGTATCCAACGATGTGTAACATGATGGTATTGAAATCAATTTCATGCCATTTATCTAAAATCCCAATACATGAGAAAACACATTTTTAAGCATAACTTTTGAACAATTTATCGAAACTTCAATTTGTATAAAACTCGATCTATGGGACCCTAAACCAAGTCGAATAGTTTGTTGGTCACATACATACATACATACACACACACATACATACATTTGTTCAGTTTTCGATTCTGAGTCGATATGTATACATGAAGGTGGGTCTACGAAGTTCATGTGAAAAGTTCAATTTTCGAGCAGGATTATAGCCTTACCTCAGTGAGGAAGGCAAAATATCACAAACGGGTTTTAAGAGTCTTTTGTACAGTCGTACATATGAATTTTCATAGGGCAGAAGGATCGTATCACAAAAAAACGTTTTGAACTGCACAATTTTAATTTCTTTAATAGTGCGAAACAGCAAATTGGATCAAAAAAGGCCTTTCATAAACAACATGAACACTTTTTTTAATTTCTCACCCCCTTCCCCCTTGTGAACTACTGTCCATTGAGACAAAAATCTTTTTGAGTAAAGAGCGTGGACAATCGAAGCCCTAAAGTTTGGCTATTAAAACATATATAAATATTTTCGATAACATGTGAGCGCCTAAACTTGTCTGCTTGGAAAAAAAACTTTTAGATTCGATTAAAAATGTTACAATAGAAACCGACAAGAACTGTGGGTTGGAGTGGATGACTTCGTTTTTTAAGTTATTTTGAATTCAATGGAAAATAAGATAATAACCAATTAAATAAATTTAGATTTCAAGAATCGAAAAAATATTTCACTGATCTCAAATACCAGCTCTAACCTTATATAAAAGATGCCGAAGACAGGTGGTGCCACCACCCCCACGCCAGTCGGTAGTTGGCAATTCGTAAAGATTACACCCGGTAATGACTCTGATGGGCCCCGGAATAAAGAAGGAACGTTTATATGCAACACTTGTATATAAATAATAAAGATTTACCAGCTCCGGATACCGCCCAATCAAGTGTGGCTCGTATACATGAACCAATTCTCACAAGCCCTTTTAGAAATTTTACGAATTTCGTCGATTGCAAAAGGAAGAGGAAAATCCGAATGGAGAAACGGTGTATTTTTTTTTTTTTCTAGAAAAGGAACTTTAAAAAAGCTTATGTCAGAAAATTGACTGAAGGTGCTGTTTGTAACATAAGTCTCCGACTTAATGGAGTGATTTATTCACGTGCTCTGGGAAAAAGCTCTCCGCCGTCGACGCTGCGAGTTGCAGAGCAAAAGTGAGGAAAGGTCGGAAAACTTTGCGCCTGCTTGTTCGCTTGGATTTAATTTTCGAGCGTTGAGAAGTTGTTTTTGCCGGCGCGTGTGAGCTTGAACACGACGAGAGTTTTGCTTTCAATCACGATATTTTGAATTATTGGTTCTCAAAAGCACCGGTTCGATGCTTGTTGAACAAATTTGGCGAAAGTTTTCCAACTCGAGTTGTTGCTCACTTTTTGAGCGTGCTTAATTTGAGAAGATGGTGTGAATACAGGAATAGACGTCATGCTGAGTTTTGCTTTTTTATGTAGAGCGTATTTGCAATAAATTTAAAAAATTTTAAAGAGACACTTCTCAAGTGTATGTGAACCTAGATGTGAACTCACTTGGAAAATCACTAATATCATGATGGCTATACCAAACATTTCAAACAGCACCATGCGTCTCCATGGAATTTAAATATACAGAGTATTGCAATGGAGACACATGACACAATAAAGAACTTAGCTATGAATGAATAATGAATGCTAAACTCAACAGCTTAAAAAACAAACACCTATCAATCAACGTTAGTTAGGAATAGCTTAAGGACCAATCACCAACTATTTATTCAAGGAAACTACACAAACACACTTTCCTTCTCACGTTTTTCATGTGACACGTTTCGAGGTTATGGATTGTATGTGGGACGGAAAATGGTATACGACACGTCCCGGAACTCACGCATATAAACGAGAACGTCTTTGCCCCTCAGGGTTGAAAAGTGCTCCCCCAAACCCCATCAGCAGGCAGCCAAGGAAAGTATGTGGCAAAGATTGATAAGGGTTCGAAAGGAAGGAACATAAATTCTTATCGTGATTGAAAGCAAAAAGGAAGAGTGGAGCCTGTACGGGTTGTGCTATACGCTAATGAATTTATTATTCAATGGGAATTTAATTACAGTTATTGAAGACGAAGGGGAGTGCTAACATAACTTTTATTTTGAGTAACATACTTTTTTCTTGTCGTACAGTATGTAAAAAAAGTATTTACACCCCTTGGGCACTATGCACATTTTGTGATGAAACATGTAAACAATTTAATGTTGACATAAACCTAGTACTACGTTTTGTTCAGAAACTCATGCCGAACATTTTGCTGCAAAAAGCTCATGAAAAGATGTTTTCTATAAAAAGTTATATAACAAATACTATTACAAAAATAAAAAAGGTGCAAAAAAAGTTTGTACACCTTTCGAAAAATTAACATAAATAAAGTTATTTGTTGACAAATCACCATAAATCCAGTCTCCCAACTCCAAATAGGCATCCTTGACTGATTAAAAAAATAATTTGGATTGAATATAAAGTTTACTAATTACTTAGTATAAAAGTTTATATAACTCTGGAAATTCTATATAAAACTTATCTAAACTTAATTTTGCAAACTTTCAATTTAACTAAATGTCAATATATTACCATAGAATTGCTAAATAAACATTTTGGAGTGGGTATAACACCGTTTTGGGGGTCTTTGTATCGCTAGAATAGATTTTTCGTTGGAATTTCGTACCAACCCGGAATTACGTCGTCGAAAAATCCGCCGGCATCCGAACCGGTCCACAATTCACAAGTTAACCTATGTGGCATCGGAAAGGGCATAAAATTTCCGATCTTTTGATACCCATACATCTAGGTTTTCTATAAAACCCACGTTTTTAAATACCTGGGCAAAAAGTAAGTTTGATCCACGAGAACAAAAATTACGAAATTCCATACATTTTTGGCAGATTGCTCAAACGAAACCATAACAACGTTTTTGCCTAGGTATTTAAAAACGTGGGTTTTATAGAAAACCTAGATGTCTGGGTATCAAAAGATCGGAAATTTTATGCCCTTTCCGATGCCACATAGGTTGACTTGTTAATTGTGGACCGGTTCGAATGCCGGTGGATTTTCCGACGACGTAATTCCGGGTTGGTACGAAATTCCAACGAAAAACCTATTCTAGCGATACAAAGATTCCAAAACGGTGTTATACCCACTCCAAAATGTTTATTTAGCAATTCTATGGTAATATATTGACATTTAGTTAAATTGAAAGTTTGCAAAATTAAGTTTAGATAAGTTTTATATAGAATTTCCAGAGTTATATAAACTTTTATACTAAGTAATTAGTAAACTTTATATTCAATCCAAATTATTTTTTTAATCAGTCAAGGATGCCTATCTGGAGTTGGGAGACTGGATTTATGGTGATTTGTCAACAAATAACTTTATTTATGTTAATTTTTCGAAAGGTGTACAAACTTTTTTTGCACCTTTTTTATTTTTGTAATAGTATTTGTTATATAACTTTTTATAGAAAACATCTTTTCATGAGCTTTTTGCAGCAAAATGTTCGGCATGAGTTTCTGAACAAAACGTAGTACTAGGTTTATGTCAACATTAAATTGTTTACATGTTTCATCACAAAATGTGCATAGTGCCCAAGGGGTGTAAATACTTTTTTTACATACTGTATAGTTAGCATAATATTAACTGTTCGAAGCATGCACAAAACTAGAACTTATTTATGTCGTAATTGAATGAGGCTTAATAAGCAAACAAGCTTAAAACGTCAAGAAACGAAAAAAAGACAAGTCGAAGTTTTTCGAGTTTACCTTGTTTTAAATAAATAATGTTATTTTTATTCTCTTAACAATTTATCATTTTCCCTCCGTCCTCAATTTTTTTTTTAAATGATCAGGAAATATTTCAGAGACCTTTATTGCCTTTATTTTGCATAAGGGTGCCCAGAAAAAATGACCCCCTGCTTCTGAAGTGGATAACGGATTTTTGGGTTATTTTAAGCATATGTGCAAATTTTGAGCGAGATTGGTTGAGATTAACCCATTGATACCCGAGCCTGAAGTTGGTGAAAACAATGTTTTTATACAAAAATTACTTTTTTAAACCGCTAATAACTTTTCAGCATTGAGTTTTACGGCTATGGTATGTTCTACAAAGTTGTAAACCATTAAATTTTAAATGAGAATCTGGCTTTTGGGAATATTTGGATGGAAGTAGCTCACCGTGCAGACCAAACCGTAAGAAAATTGAGTTGTCAATACATTGTTTCGATTTTTCCTATACAATGTTCACCTTTGAATATCCATTGGTAAATGTTGACCGATTTTGCTCATACTTGGCCCAGAGTCCTAAAAGAGCTCAAAGGCAATATTCAGCTTGTGGAGCGAGGTTTTGAAAAAAGTCCCATATTCTGGGTCTAAAAAATGGTAACAGTACACAGTAGCGGCGCGGTATGGAGAATTAATCCGAGCCCTGGATTCAACACTTGAATAAAAAAAGTGTTTCAAAATGCATAATGTATCAAGACTAACATTTTAAAAGAGCCAAACATTCAATATTAGGCCCATTTAAAATGCTAGTCTTGATTTAAAAAAAATCAAAATATTTTTTTTCGAATAGATCGGAAAATTTCACGAATGTTTCATGTGTTGACATTGAAAATTGGACCATTAGTTGCTGAGATATCGTCATTAGAAAATGGTGGGTTGTTTTGGTGAGATTTAGAAAACATCAATTTTCGTGTTTCTTTTTCTTAAAGCGGCTCTATATCAGCAACCCGAGGTCCAATCTTCAATGTCTCTTAGACAATTTTATAGAAAACTTTCTGAACTTTTCAAAAAATATATTTTTAGAAATGGTCACTCATGGTCACTATTTTTTAAAATTGTAAAACTGCAAATATTTCGCTAACATCAAACTTTCGGTGGCTATATCTTGAAAACGGAGCCCTTTGTCAAAAAAAAACTGTAAAGTACTTTTCGATTGCAAATTCAATTTTGCATTATAAAATAATGTCAAATTTGTTTTTGCAAAAAAAATCGATTTTTTCCAAAAATCACTATTTTTTCAAAAAATTATAACTCGGCGGCAGATTTTTTGACCATGTTTCTCTATGGCTCAAAAGTTGCGGATTTTTGTCCCCTAAAACATATCAAAGATTCTCGAAAATCAAAAAATACGTATTTTGGGAAATTGAGTTTTAGTGAAAAAAAAGTTGATTAAAAAATCTGCAATTTTTTTTCCGTGTTCCTATTTTTTTTCTCAAAAGTCCTCAACAATACATACAACTTTGCCGAAGACACCAAATTAATCAGAAAATTCACTCAAAAGTTGCTGTTTGAATATTTACATACCATTTTGTATGGACAGCAGCCAAAATTGTATGGAGACTTGTATGGGTGAACCAATGCTGCAAAATAGCTTATTTGGTCATAGGGGAGGCCCCCACAAAGTTTGAGTCAAAACAAAAATACAAAAAATTAAAATGGTCGGAATCGGCCGATTTCGTAGAGAGTTGCTCACCACGGATTTACCGAAATAACGTCATGATTCGAAATCCGTACACTTAGTAGCATATCATTTTTGCTTTAGCTCGCAAAAAATCATGTAACATGTTGGACATGTAGAAATATCATCAGGATGTAGTATAAACACAAATAGTCAGTTTTAAGAGAATGCATGTAAAATATGTCTTTTCTAACAATTTTTCATCAGAATTTTAAAATTAAAATGACTTGTTGTGCTTCGAATCCCGGACACTGATAAAAGCTGATTCGAAATCCGGACACTTTTGCTTCGAATTCCGGACACTCGATTTTCTTATGAACCGCACAAATTTGGATGGAAATGTTAGTGAATTTCATTCTTTAGGTCTCAAATAAGCTGTAAACGTCAAAACAATCGATATTTTATATAAAAGTTTGCTAGAATTTAAGAAAATCAAAACCATAAATTTCTGCTTTGCCTTCCCGGTGCATCGGACGTCTAAGAAATATTTCAGTGAAATGTTTCACATTTGTGGTAAACTTATAATTTTATTTTATATAATTGTTTTGGCATTAACTACAGCGTTCAAACGAACTTCAAAAGAAAGTTGATGTTAGAATTCATCAAATAACACAGTTTGGACATTCATAATGCGAATTTATATCCAAATAATAAATAGAACAAGTTGAGGTGTGCGGGTTTCGAAGCGTCCGTGAATTCGAATCATGACGTTATGTTTAACAATTTGGTTCAGTTGATTTCTTGTTTCCGAAATATCTAAGCATTAACAATAAAATTGTTTTCACTTAATTAAACATTTATTTCCATAAAAAATAAAAGTTTTCTGGAAAAAAAATTGTTTGCTACTGATTTAACGGACCAATTTCGAAAGGGGGGTTAGCGACATAAACTTGGAACAATATTTGCAACGGCGCAACTGAAATATCATCAAATTGAATCATCATGGAATGTTACGCATAGCAATTCTGGCAATCATCCTTGAAGGTGACTTTCTGCGAACAAATTGAAATCACTAAAGGTTTGCAAACATAATTAAATTGCATTCTCCGAATTCTGCCTGCTTTGAGCGGTAAATATGCTATTGCTTCGTGCGTAGTCTCAGCACATTTTTTACGCCGGGATTCCACCTCCGTACCAAGCAAATCATCGGTGTCATGCTAACTTGTCCCTCGTGCATTTTGGGCCAAATTGAGTTAAGAACGCCATTTTGTGCAAATCACAATGCCTCACTTTTTGGCCTTCACAAATCCCCAAAATTCAATTTTAATCCTGAGATATTCAATAAAAACCGAAAAAACTCCGTGCATTTTTGTCACTTTTCATACGAAAGAAGTTTCAATCTTGTCACGCTATCTTGACTCAGCCTGAAAATTGATGTAAGTACGACAACTGGCCAAAGGGATTTCAGGTCAAAACGCGTTTGACACAAGTATGAGCTCAACTACCGTAAATATTTGTAATTATAACTCGGGACTTCAGCAACCAAATTCAACCACACTTCAGGACATTCTACAGAATGGTCAACCAAACAAAACGTGTAACGTGTATTGTTTACATAGCGTGCTCTCATTTTTGTTTATTCAAGGTCAAACATTAAAACGCGTTTTTTTTTCTCGGAACGTCAAAAAGCGACGTGCGGCAAGTTAGCACGACAGCGTCGAAATGTAAAGTAAGTGTAATTGATTGTAACGGTTTGGCCGCCGCCGGCAACATAACGAGCCAGATGTTGTTGGAGTTGGATGCCCAAAACCCGAGCACTTCAGCATCAGACAGTAAAAGGTTCAAAGGAATTCCTGGGAAGCACATAAAAGAGAACGAAGGCAAATGGTTGGTGGGTTGGCTGACTGGTTCAGGGAGGAGGTTAAATGTCACGAAATGTTTGCTCGTGAGCCTGCTGATGATGGTGATGATGCCGAAAAACAACGCCCATCCCGCCCATGGCACTGATGAATCTGGCGTTGGGCTGGTTGATCTCCCGACGACGTTCGCGCGATGTCACCACACCACTGATGAACCATAACGACGCAACGCCACCGCCGTCGTCGTCGTTTTAATTTGAAATTCAATCAACCCTCAGATTGAGACACTGACTGGGTCGTCACGGTCACTTGAGCACACAGCACAGGGGGTCCTTCAGATTGTCTATGAAGAAGTTTAGCTTGCTAAACGTGCAATTTCCTTATTAGCGTTGCACTTTTCTTGCACTTTTGTTCCTGCTCACACTCTGCAAACACTCTTGCTGAGTCAGCCCATCCATCAGTTAAGGAGTCTTCTCTTCACTAAACACACACTTGCTGGCTGCACCCGCTTTATGCCATGTGTCCCCTTATGTTGAAGAAGCCCGCGAGCACCGGACAGGAAGCACGCCCCGAAGTGGTAGGTAAACATTCTCATAGAACGTAACAGAACAAAAAGCAACTCTTGTACAACTTCCGGCATCGTCGTCGTCCTGCTCAAGTGGACATGTTCACTTGAGAAGTTTTGAAAGAGCATAGCTGTCCCATTTGTAGATGTTGGGTATCAAATCAAATATTAAATACTTTTTAAATTTCATATATTAGCAATTCCAGCCCGAAACAGGATTTTTTCAGGTACCTTTTTTCAGATATCAATTAAACTTAGTAGACATGTTATCCCGCGCTTATATAAGCCATTTATGGGAAATCGGACGAGCTTTCCGGTAAAAATATTTACGAGACTGAAAAATTTCTTCGATTTAAAAAATCGCTAAAAATCAATTTTTCAACCAATTTTTGATCTTTAAAAAGCATTGGAAAGAAGACCTTTTAATATTTTAGAAAATTAATGGGTTGGACGTTTTACTTGTTTTATGTGACTTTGCCAATGTTTTTAAAAATGATTTTTTTAGAGGTCAACTTTGGCAGTGTTTTTTACTAACATTTCTTATATTTTAAGTAAAAATAAGTATGCAGTAATTTTTCTAGTGCTCCAGACTATGCCTCTACGCATTTATTTACAATTTAAATGATAACGGTGCCATTTTATAGCAGAAAATGTGAAAAACATGCAAAAAATTGAAAAAGTTGCTGTAAAAACATGAAAAAATTAGATAGGAAAAATGTAATGATAGGAGGTGGTAAAGTAGGCCAAATACTACCAAAAACAAACATAAACTTAACAAGATAAATGCAAATTAAAATACTAAAAATGAAACAACAAAAACATAAAACAAGAGAAGTAAAGTTTTTCGTAGAACAAAAGTTGCTAAAAATGACCTCCTAAACACGGGAAAAATAAAAAAATTCAAAAAAAAAATTGAGCAGTAGAGGGTTAAGACACCAATCCATATGCTTCATAAAAATTTCCAACTGTTAAAATCATGTTCTACTTTTTTTTGGAAAATTGTCTAATATATACAATAAGATTTAATTAAAAAACTATCTAAAGATATTAATGGAAAATTTTCAAAATATTTATAAAAGTGATCAGCTAAATTTAAAAAAATACTGCAGCATTATTATTTTTAAAATAACACTGACTACTAAATTTCAATGCTCTTCAACTATAAATAGAATAAGTCTAAATAATTTTGTAACCATTTTTTTACATTTCAATACAATTTATTTATTTCAATTAAGGAGAATGGGCAGATTTGGTCCAACGATGTACACGAACGGGACAAACTTTATTCGAAAAATCTCGCCGAGACATGAAAAAAACTCTTCTGGACGAACTCTCTAAACCCCGGGGTTCAAAAGTTACAAGTTGTTGAAGTTTGAGTATTTTGGGTTAAAATGTACAAAAAATCGTATTTTTGCTATTTCTAAAATCACTCATAAAATCCTTATTTTATTATGGATTTCGATCATCTTGACTTCATTCGACGCGTATCAGCAAAAACTATAAGTTCTGATATGTTTTAGCATGATTAAAACATGGCTTCTCTTGTCTTTATACGTTTGAACAGTTTGTGCAAGAGGCTTATTATAGAAACAAGTCGAAACTTGAAGATTTTAAAAACGGATCCTACCCAGACTGCTTCAGTTCGTATGGAAGGCTACAGTGCATTGTTGTAACAACTTATTGAGATGTTTTGGGTCATCCAAGAACTCCTTGGAGTTAAGACCGGTGGGTCTACCGCCGTAACAAGCAAGAGGTCAGTTATTTGTTACCACTGATCATAACTGCATAGCTTCAGTGAGTATAGTAGACTACCTTATTGATGTTTTGAAATGTCCAGTGTCATCCTAGGACTCCCTGGAGTTTAGATCTGTAGGTCTACCACCGTAACATGCAAGCGGTCAATGATTTTTGACCCCTAATCATAACCGCATAGCTTCAGTGAGTATAATAGACTACTTTATTAATGTTTTGAAATGTCCTGGGTCATCCTAGGACTCACTGAAGTTAAGATCTGTTGCTGTTAACTCCAGTGAGTCCTAAAATGACCCAAGACATCCCAACACATTAAAAAAGCAGTCTACCATACTGACTGAAGCACTGATCTTGGTCAAAACAGGTAGATATCTTGATTGTCACGGTGATAGACCCACAGATCTTAACTTCAGTGAGTCTAAGGATGACCCAGGATATTTCAAAACATTAATAAAGTAGTCTATTATACTCACTGAAGCTATGCGGTTATGATCAGGGGTAAAAAATCATTGACCTCTTGCTTGTTACGGTGGTAGACCTACAGATCTAAACTCCAGGGAGTCCTAGGATGACCCAGGACATTTCAAAACATTAACAAAGTAGTCTACCATACTCACTGAAGCTATGCGGTTATAATCAGTGGTAAAAAATCACTGACCTCTTGCTTGTTACGGTGGTAGACCCACCGGTCTTAACTCCAAGGAGTTCTTGGACGACCCAGAACATCTCAATAAGTTGTTACAACAATGCACTGTAGCCTTCCATACGAACTGAAGCAGTCTGGGTAGAATCCATTTTCAAAATCTTCAAGTTTCGACTTGTTTCTATAATAAGCCTCTTGCACTAACGGTTCAAACGTATAAAGACAAGAGAAGCCATGTTTTAATCATGCTAAAACATATCAGAACCTATAGTTTTTGCTGATACGCGTCGAATGAAGTCAAGATGATCGAAATCCATAATAAAATAAGGATTTTATGAGTGATTTTAGAAATAGCAAAAATACGATTTTTTGTACATTTTAACCCAAAATACTCAAACTTCAACAACTTGTAACTTTTGAACCCCGGGGTTTAGAGAGTTCGTCCAGAAGAATTTTTTTCTTGTCTTGGCGAGATCTTTCGAATGAAGTTCGTCCCGTTGGACCAGCTCCCATACAAATTTGCCCATTCTCCTTTATTAGCGATTCTGCGTCATACCAGCAGAATTCAGATCAACTCTGATTTGGTTAAAATTTGGCATGGAAGTTCCTTGGCCAAAATAATTAGACCCGTATTTGTTGTTTTGATATCAAGGTAGTCCTATCCGAAAGAGGGGCTTTTTATTTTCACGTCAGAAGGAAAATTTCTTGTAGGGGAGAGTGGGGAGACTTGATCCCCGGGACACTTGATCCCAAGCCTGTATCTCGTCAGCATGTGGGTAAAACAATTAGCTTTGTTCTAGAAAGTTGTGCGAAATTAACTAAAACTCATTGTAGAAAACAAAGAAAAAAATTAAAAAATGTTTAGATTGAGTTACACACATTTTTCTAAAACGAGCTGCAAAAAACTTCCAAGAGATCTTTTTTTCTTTGTTTTGATATGTATAGTAAACACTCAAAAATTATTCAAAAAATATTTTCTATACATGAATTGTTTGATAAACTTATCAACTCCAAAACCCTTACGCATTTGATGTTAAATTTATCGTCATACTATTTTTACAATCAACTGTTTAAAAAAGTGCGTTTAGGGAGACTTGCTCCCTGATTTTTTACAGTCACTGGAATCAGCCTCAAGCTTAATTAATTGGGCTGGGTTTTCATACATAGTTTCCTTTAGTATAGTTGTACATAACTTACTGCAGTTTGAACTTTTTTTCAAAAGTTTTGTAAACAAAAATTTCCAGCTTTTGTAAACATGCTTAATTTTGGTCTAAAAAATAATATTTTAAGTTTTTAAATATTTTACATCAGGCCTGCCCAACGTCCGGCCCGCGGGCCGGATCCGGCCCGTGAAGCCATTTCATCCGGCCCGCGACGGCTTTTCAAAAATGTTCTATGACCGGCCCTGTTCATGGACTGTTCATGAAATATTCAATAAATAAACTGAGTGTTTAAATTAAAAAAATAAGCTTGAGATTAAATATTCACGCAAGCAAAAATTTAACGAGAAAAATTTTGGTTTTTTATTTGTTTTGTTTTTTTGCTATAAAATGTTACTAATTCAACGTATTATTTGGATTTTGCCTTTGTATTTTTAAAGATTTTTGTTTCAAAATCTAACATTCTTCATGTTTGAATTTAATTCTTATCATTTCTATATTGATGACTTCAGAATTAATCAATTAACTGAAAAATGGCTTAAAAAAAATAAAATTATCCATTTCGTGAGAATGTGAAATAAAACTGAAGTTTTTCTTTTTTTAGGAACTTGATTAAAATTGATTTTAAAATTCAAATATCGTTTTTTTCAGAACATCTTTTCAGTGATAAACTCGTGTTTGAAAAAAAAGCTTTTTAAAAGCAAATTATTAAGACCGAAGAAAAAATAGCTGCAAATATTTTTAAAATATTGAAATGTTAAAATGAGTCAATAAATCTGGGAGCATAAAATATATGACACGTTCTTCAGTATATTTTTCATAAACTTCGATAGTTTAAAGTTGGTTTAAAGAAGTTCAATGAACTAAACATGAAAACTACTCAATATATATTTTTCTACACGTTTTAAAATTTGTCTGTTTAAAATCTTTTAAAATGTTTTATAAAATATATTTCAATAAAGGTGAACAACAACGCAAAAACTGTTTTTTTTTTGTTTCATTACGCTTGGATCCAAATTATTTGGATCCAAATTTCGTTTAGATAGTTTTTGTCAAGCCTCATTGATTTCTTTTATACATGGTTGTGTTGGCAATCATGCTTTTAAAAAAAACTTGCAACGACCATTTAAATTTGAATGTTTTTGCCTTTTTTTACTAATTTTTAAATTAATTATATCAAGGTATTGAATAGCAATCTACAAAACCAATAACAATAAATGAAAAAAAAAACTAAATGAAAATAAAACAAATAAACACATTTTTCAATGTTTTGATTCTTATTTTCAACACTAGTTTATTCATTTGATTACATGAAAAGAACCTATAAGAATAATTTTATGAAAAAAATGTTTACTTTTTCAATTTTTTATCAAACATTGGTTCCGGCCCGTCACTGCTTCAGAAAAATCAGATCTGGCCCGCAGGGTCAAAAGGTTGGGCACCCCTGTTTTACATACTAAACTTGTTATATTTTGAACTCAAACGTACAGGTTTTATGTGAAATTTCTGTAACTTATAGAAAATTAAAAGTTTGGATGAATAAGAAACATTTTGCTTAAGATTTCTTCAAAATGTTGAAAGGGGGATCAGGTTACCCCTAACATTTTTAAAATGCCGGTTTAAAATACTTTTTTAAAACGCTTGGCATGATTCGAAGAGTTCATCTGACGAAATACCCTTATTAGCCAAACACAGATGAATGTTTAAGCTTTCAATTCATGCAAAAAGTTTATAGTTTTGAGACAAATTGACACAGTTATGTGCGATACAAAAAAAGGGGATCAAGTCTCCCCACTCTCCCCTACTTTTCGAATCTGAAATATCCCAGAAGGAGTTTTTGAAGAAGAACAAAATTGATCATTCTAAAATTTAATGTTTTTTGTAATTTAAAAAAAAATATTCAAAACTAAATTTAAAAAAATTACATGTCAAAAATATTCATCAGCTTTTAGATGGATTTTTCATGTCATAATAAACATTAAAATCTGTTTATTGCGCAATTCTCACTAACTTGGACTTCGCACTAAATTATTACTATCGATCGCACTATTGCGACTTGTCAAACTGGCTTGGGAAATTTCTATTTTCTCAAAAAATGAACAAAGCGAGCCGATGTTGCTCACCTGTCAATCGCAATTTTAAAGTGCGAATGTCCAGTTTGGTGAAAACTGCGACTGGAAATGTAAATAAACAACTGCTGGTTGCCTAGTTTTTGGAAATGTTGTTGTCAAAAGTGCGAGAGAAAAGTGCGGGCCAAATCCAAGTTACAGTGCAAAGATCAATAGGTTGCTGAGCATATTTTTTATAAGAAGTTTCTATAACATGGTCTGATCAAGGTCAAGGGGTAATGGAAGTTAAAAAAATAACGGGTTTGATTGAATAAATTTGTGCTTTTATAAAAAAAATAAGGTTTTTTGAAATAATGTAACATAAACTTTAAAAATCTAATGATACATACAATGATACAATGTTGCGAATGATTTTTTGTACAGTTATCCCTCAAATTTCTATAAAATTCAATAAATTTTGATCTGCCCTAATTAGATGAAAGTCACTCAGATTCGTAATGTAATAATTGTGTCGTACAATCCAGATCAAATTACGGATGAACCATAAGTTTTATATTGACAAAAAATAAATTTCCAAAAAAATAAAATGAAATTTTACAATAAAAATAGAACAATAAAATCCCTTTACGGAGGGGTCAAAGGTCCATTTTACATGCCACAAAAAATCCAACTCGCGAGTAATACTTTGATCACCCTGAGACGATTTTTATGCATTTTCTTATTCATATGTCTATTTCTATTTAGAATACATTTATTCCTTAACTGAAGTTACACATGAGGCACCCTGAAATTTAAAATGGCTGGCAAATAAACTTCTTCCCTCTAATGGACAAACAAATGCTTTTTGCGGATAAATCGCGCGAAAATAGAACAAAGAACATCAAAGAGAAGCAAGGATGTTAGGACCATTATAAGCACTCTATTGCGTTTATAATATATTTTATTGCGTTTGGGTTCGTTCAAAAATATTTTAAATATGAGTGAATTTTTAGTGTACAGCAATCGCAATTTTTCCCCAATAAATCCAAATCCTCGTTTGAACTTAGATTCTTTTTAATGTATTGATTGCAAAAAGCTGTACTGCAGTATGGAGTATCCTTTTTTAAACTTTTTATTTATATTACCCTAACTGTACGACTGATTGATTGTAAAATTTCCTTTAGTGTCTGTCAATACAATATTTATTGAATTCTAACAAGTAAAACGTTGTTGTTATCTTAGGCCGTATGGCTTTTTGGAAAATGTATCCTATATTATCGCAAAACTAGATCGATATGAATTGATTTGTTCGATACGATTCAACGAGTGACCTACACGGAGAAAAAAGAGTTCCCAAAATCGTGAACAAGCGTTCATGAAAATGGGAACCACGAACAAAGTGTTCAAATTTCATGGTACGTTTTTCAAAATCGTACCATGGGATTTAAACACTTTGTTCGAGGTTCCCATTTTCATGAACGCTTGTTCACGATTTTGGGAACTCTTTTTTTTCGTGTAGTGTTGAATTATTCAAACCTATTACACTTGCATCCACTCCAATCGGGACAACTATGCAATTACGACCAAAAAGCACAGTAAAGTCACGTTTCGTTCATTCGGCGTTTTCCGTCACTCTTACAAGCCCTCAACCCGCTTCAATGTAACCGTGGGGGGATGTTTGCTCCTCGAGAGATGAAAGCTCTTGACTTTAATTTTCCTTGTTTTTCCTGCGCTGTCCACCCCCACCTTCACGGCGACAGTGCACTCACTACTCATCTCGTTAGACGACAAGCAGCAGCTTCTGCAGCACTACGACGACGACGACGTCGTCGATGATGATGATGATTATATAAGCGAGACAGTTAGTGCCTGCAAGTGGCTGGAAAACTGCATTTTTAAGCTTGTGATGTTGTTGGCTCCGAGCCCACCGATAATCCTTGAAAGTGAAGAAAAGTCGCATTCACTATGCAGCAGCAGCACACCCCAATTGATCGATTTGCACACAAGTGTCACACAAATGTCTTGGACTATTGGCCATGAACCTGAAGTGGCGACGACGCTGGCTTGCGTAAGGAGTAAGAAGGCAATTTGATGAAAAAACTATCACAAACAACAATTGGATTTAAAAAAAGAAAAGTGGAAAACCAACCGACCGAACAATCCTAGAGGAACCCCCAACCGGAACGACGCACCGCACTCAGGAGAGCGAAAAACACAAGTCCGAAACTTTCCACCGACCCCGAGACACTGAACGGAGCGGCTGGCCGATTCCAACCAGTTGGCCAACTCCTGCCTGATAAAGCTGAAAACTGACACATAACATATGATTGCATTCGACGACGCCTGCATGTAAACAGCCACAAACTCCTACAACCGACGTCGACAACGCTATCGAAAGACGCCGAAAGAAGCGAGATGCAAGCAGAGAGAGCTCGAGCTTTGAGAGAGATTCTGCGCAGTTCACCGTTTGTCAGTTGTTCAGTCAGCCAGCTGGCCGAACGGTTGGTCGTGCGTGAAAAACTCGTGAAACGACAAACGAGCGTGTTGATGATAACAGAAGCATTTTTTTTTTCCATTAGCATTAGCAGCACACATTAGTATCTCACTCACACCCGCACGTATGTTTTAGTGCACGTGCTCCGTTGGACAGCTCGTGCGAGTCGGTGCGTGAGTTGAGATTTGGTTCATAACAAGCGGGAATTCCCGGAAAATCGGGCAAATTTGATCAAAACTCCTTTGATTTTATACTTAGAAAACTTTAAAAGCGAATTTTTCACACCAGTAGTGGGTCCATCCCGGGAATTCCCGGGACAAAAATCCCGGGATTTTACCAGAACCGGGAAATCCCGAATCCCGAGAATTTTTATAATTTGTCCCGGGATTTCCCGAAATTGGAAAAAACAGACTTTGGTCTGGAAATTCAAATTTTGTTGATGAAATAGATAAACTGTTCAATAATTAGGAATCGATAAAAAAAATATTCAGCATATATCAGCATTTATTTCGCTAATGAGGGAAAATTGTTGAAATTTTAGTTTTTTTTTTTTTTTTTCTCATAACTTATTTTTATTAGGTCCTTTTAGGTGCTGCGACCAGGTTAGGACCGAGGAACGATAATACAAAAAATAATAAAAAGAAGATGATCATTTTCCCGCGCCATGTGTCAACAAGTGTGCGATCACATCAATCTGTTCCTCGGGTGTCTTGCACTGCCTCAAGCGAACTCTATATTCACGATAAATGGCCCACAGCTCGGACTCGCTGTACAGCTTCCGTTCGCCTGGTTGTTCCTTCGGGGTTGCACCGGCGCCGGCGCCAGTATTTTCTCGACTTCTTCCTGCGGGACGAGGATGCTTTTCTTCCGTCCCGACGGACGGCACCGCTCCAGGTAGCGGAGGAAAATCCGCCGCGGTGAACGCGGCTATAGCCGGAGACTGTTTGTCCTTCTTCCATGCTGGCGGCTTCGGCTTGGACGCCTGCTGCCTCGACTGGATGAACTGCGCACGTTTGGGACAGCTGCGGTCCAGACCCTCGTGAGATCCAGAGCAGTTGACACACTTCTTGGCTTCCGTTTCTTCAGCTTTGCACTTTTCTGTGCTGTGGGCACCCCCACAACTGCTGCACCTGGGCTTGAGATGGCAGTTACTGGTTCCGTGACCGAACTGCAAGCAGTTCTTGCACTGGGTCACGTGCGGTTCTTTGTTCCGGTAGGCCACCCACCGGACGACGACTGATCCCACTTTCTTTACCTTGCTACTCAACTCCTTGAGACTGGAGTGCCCCTTGGGGAAGAGTACAACGAAAGGTGTCTCATCGATGGCGGGAAGCTGCTGCTTCCGCTTGATGGCGTGAACTTCCAAGGCGTCCAACTGATGTTCCGACTTGAGCAGCTCCTTGATGTATTCCGGTTCCAGGTTCGGAAGACCTCTCATCACTACCCGGTGCGGTCTATCACCGCGCTTTCCGTAGGTGTAGAACTCCACCTTGTTCTTCTTCAGGTGGGCTTGCACCGAGTCGAAGTCGTCCCTCTTGAAGCACGTTATTTTGGTGCCGTACCGCGTCAGTTTGTGTTCCGGCTGGACATTACATGTCGACATCACCTTCGCAAGGCGGGCGAAGCTTGTATTTTTCACCACCAGCGGCGGCTGCTTCTTTTCCCCGGCCGACTTGCCGGATTCTGGTACCACGGGGGTGGGTTTTTCTGCGGCTGGGTTCGCATTGTTGTTGTTGTTGTTCTCCTCCGCTAGCGGGCTGAACTTGTTGTTGCTGAGCAGTTTTTTCACGTCCTTGCCATCGGCGACGGTGATCTCCTCCATAGCCTTCCTGCGCCGAACCTTGATAACGGGACGAGATTCGCTACCGTCCTCTCCTCCTCCTTCGGAGTCTTCCACCTCCATGCTCGTCGCCGCCTGCGTTTTGGGTTGGAACCCGTCCGGCTTCTCCCACACACTTTTCTTCAAGGCCGCGTTCCAGTAGAACGGCCTTCCATCCTCAGTCCTGTGCTCCGTCCACTCACTCTCCGCCGTCGCGGCCGCCGCCATGGCCGTCGGCGAAAGTTAAAAAAACACCGTCAAAAACGCGCTAAGCTCCAATCAAAGGACACACGTCTGCTCTGGGCGGGCTGTCAAACTGGAATCGAAATTTTAGTTTACAGATCCGCAAAATGCCAAGCGCTTTAAAGTCTAAAATTATCTAAAATTTTACATTGACTGTTATCATTTTATTTGTTGTCTTTATTTTTGTTTGTTTAGACATTTTAAAAGATTTTTTAAGCTTTTCTAGTCATTTCATATATAAAAATAAAAATACAAGAGACTTAATTAATTTGAATCACAATGGGTTAGAAATTTTGGTGCATTTAAAATAAAATGCACAAACATGAACCAAAAAACTCTTTTAATCATTCTTTAAAAAATTGCTATCATTATTACGATTGAATTGTAGATTATCAACAATTCATAGTATTGAGCTAATTCTATGATTTTAAGATTGAAAACTTTACAAATATAATGATAAAAAAAATCCCGGGATTTACACAATATTTTCAAAACCCGAGAAAATTGGACGCCCTACACACCAGGTCGTATCGAGGTGCTCCGGTTTTGGATAAAACTCATGCCGAATAAGAGCCCTCTACGATAAAACAAAGTGAGGTAGAACGGAAAGTTTGAGGTCCTAAAATATTTTGAAAATCTGCTCGCATTTGCGTAAAACTTGATCAATTTCAATTCTCGTAGTTGCACTCGAAAGGTCTTTTGAAGAACTTCAAAACGTGCCATAAGGATCCGGATTTGGGTTGACTTTGTTTAGAGCTTTTGCAAATTACTGTCCAACATGAATATTTAAAAAAAAACCGGAATATATTTATGCGACAGCCTCAAACGCCCATAATTCCTTTGAAAAAAATAATTATGTTCAATTATAGCTTTACATAACAATGGCCGATCTGTAAACTTTTCCGAATACGGGTGATTCTCTACCAACTCACACGAAATCGGGAAAAGTTGCCCCGACCCCTCTTCGATTTGCGTGAAACTTTGTCCTAAGGTGTAACTTTTGTACCTGATTACGAATCCGAGGTCCGTTTTTTGATATCTCGTGACGGAGGGGCGAACATGCGAAAAAAGAGGTGTTTCAATCATTTGCAGCCTAAAACAGTGATGAGATAGAAATTTGGTGTCAAAGGGACTTTTATGTAAAATTAGACGCCCGATTTGATGGCGTACTCAGAATTCCGAAAAAACGTATTTTTCATCGAAAAAAACACTATTTTTTTTTTTTAAATTCTCCCATTTTCCGTTACTCGACTGTAAATTTTTTTGGAACATGTCATTTTATGGGAAATTTAATGTACTTTTCAAATCTACATTGACCCAGAAGGGTAATTTTTTCATTTAGAACAAAATATTTCATTTTAAAATTGCGTGTTTTTTCTAACTTTGCAGGGTTATTTTTTAGAGTGTAACAATGTTCTACAAAGTTGTAGAGCAGACAATTACAAAAAATTTGATTATATAGGTATATAAGGGGTTTGCCTATAAACATCACGAGTTATCGAGATTTTACGAAAAAAAGTTTTGAAAGAGTTACTTTTTGCGTTTTTCTTTGTTTCGTCGTCCGTGTCTGTCGCGGGTGACCAGGAACGGTCATGATCGATGACGACCAACTTTTTCAAAACATTTTTTTTCGTAAAATCGCGATAACTCGTGATGTTTGTAAGCAAATCCCTTATGTCTATATATCAAAATTTTTGTAATTGTCTGCTCTACAACTTTGTAGAACATTGTTACACTCTAAAAAATAACCATGCAAAGTTAGAAAAAACACGAAAATTTAAAATGAAAAATTTTGTTCTAAATGAAAAAATGAACCTTCTGTACAAAATGACATGTTCCAAATTTTTTCACAGTCGAGTAACGGAAAATGGGATAATTTTTAAAACTTTTACGTTTTTTTCGGAATTCTGAGTACGCCATCAAATCGGGCGTCTAATTTTACATAAAAGTCCCTTTGACACCAAATTTCTATCTCATCACCGTTTCAGGCTTTAAATGATTGAAAAACACCTCTTTTTCGCATGTTCAAAAATGAAGGGGTCGTACCGACCCTCTCACGAGATATCAAAAAACGGACCTCGGATTCGTGATCAGGGACAAAAGTTACCCCTAAGGACAAAGTTCCACGCAAATCGAAGAGGGGTCGGTGCAACTGCTATGTGAGTTGGCGGAGAATTACCCATACAGTCCAGAATCGATCATCCGAAGAGGCCTTGGCAAACTTTCACTTCGGATAATCGAATCACGGTTTTTTTTACGTTGACCCCTAAACTACTTTAAAGTGAATTATATTTATAGCGATATAATTCAATTCACAATATTTAATTTCTAATTGGCTGTACTGAACAACTTTAAGAATGAATTTTATCAGGAAAACGAAACTGATAAGCTTTGACGTAAGATCAAGTTATGAACCTCAAAAGGAATCATATGTAAAAAACAAGAATTCATTGTTGGCTGGTTTGGAAATATTTATTGCTTGTTATTTTAATGAACAATAATAGAAAAGGTAAGACCATATTAATTTACAATAAAATCACAATAATTTACCCAATTAGCTGCCTGGTACGAGTCACCAATTTCATAAACTTTCGCAATTTGCTCTCACGTTTCACGAAAATGTGTGCTTGCTGGTTTTGTCTGCCAGCTGCTAGCAAGTAGTCGCGAAGATCCTGAATGTTTCGAATGCTAATCTTGCCTCCTGAAGCATCCACCCAAAATACGCGATAGTATTTGCAACTCAACCGAAGAGTTCGTTGTACGTACTGATCCAGAAGAACGCGGCGGCTGCTTTCGTTGAACACTATTTCACCGCCCTTGTGAATTATGGTCACTTTGAGAGTGCTGGAGTATGCCATTGTTGGTTTGGTTAACTGAGTGAACTGATGAACTTGGTTTCAATGAGTTACAATTTATATGCTACATTATTGATACCTGATTGCAACATTTCCATACATTGCTACCAAGTAGGTATGTACCGCGTCGATATTAACCAGTGTTGCCAATCATACCTAGAGATTAAATGCAAATGCATACTTATCTACCTACTATTTCAATTCAATGGATTGTGTATTTTCCAGTTTAAAAAAAATCACTTACATTTTCACATAAAATCGCGATAACTTGCGATGGTTACAAGTAAACCCCATTTTTTGAATATCCATTATTAAAATGTTCTACAATTTTGTCTACTATTGTTACACTCTAGAAAAAACACGAAATTTTAGAATGAAAAACAAATATTCTAAATGAAAAAAAATGCCTTCTGAGTTATTGCAGATTAGAAAAGTACATAAAATTTCCCTTAAAATAACATGTCCCAAAATGTTTGAAACTGTATAAATTCATTTTTTTTCGATGAAAAATACGTTTTTTTCTGAATGCTTGAAAAATACGTATTTTTTTGCATGTTTAAAAATAGAACGGTTTGTACCACGAGGGCGTCACGCGATATCAACAAATTAACCTTGGATTCGTAATCAGGGGCTAAAACACATGCGTAAAGAATTGAGACCATCATTCGTGCATGCTCATAAAAAATTCTCAAACAAAAAAAGGCAATACCGTCGTCTGGGATGAATCGGGACTACAGTCTAAATAGGGACAGCAGTGTTCAGCGCACTTAACGGTTTTAAATTTGGAAATGGATGTACACATTTTGTTGGTCTGAGTCTGTTCTATTAGAAGCCAACCAGAAAAATCAAAATATTGTGCTCTAACATGGTTAAAACTGCTGTCCCAATTCGCCCCATGTGTCCCAATTCGCCCCAGTTGACGGTACTGATTGTCCAAAGAAACATCCAACATCGAATAGCACTAAATAGAACTCCCCTTCCGTCCAGATGCTTCGGCTCCCGAGAATGAGACGACAAAACATTGCTCAGAGACGCACGATCGGTCAGAGGATGGGTTCGTTGACGAGACGGCCGGAAAATGGCCAAGGTTACCCGCGACGGGCGATATGGCCGGAGATTTGCACTTTTAAGCACGACGCCGTCACTAGGGTTCACAAAACGTGGGTGTGACACGTCGTGACACTTTCGAAATGGTGGGAGTTGGATCATGGTTAAAATAATATTTTAGTGACATTTGTAGTTGTTTTTAGGGATTGCTATACCATTTAAATATCACTTAGTTCTTCTGTTTTTTATATTTCTATTATACAAAAACTAATTTTAAAACAGTCTCTTCAAGTGAATGTTTTTATTAGTAATTTATACAGTTGGTGGTTTCAATGATACTTGAATCATTACGAGCAAAATTTAGATCTAATAGATCAAAAAAGTATCACTCAACAATGTACTCTGTTGCCACATTGTTCGATCAGCACAATGTAGTGCAGTGTCACCTACCACATCATAACGCGGTCTCATTAAAAACCAGCCATTAAAGTCGAACTGCGAAACGTAAACAGTTTGGCGCCCCAACTCCCGAGAGAGTTTTATTTTTTGCCCCAACACACTAGAGGATTTATTAGCCTTGAAAAAAAACACGTTCGCATGGGCAGAATATTTTCATGGTCCATTATCGGGCGCAGAGCGGAACAGAACCGTCTTGGCGGCTGCCAGGCCCAAAACGCAACCCAGGTAGGATGTATTATTAACCCGGCTTGTTTATGCCCATCCGACCCCTCTCCCATCCTCACCCAACTGACTAGCGGGGAGCGGGGCGCCTCAGGTACGTGAGTGTTTTTAAATTTAGACGTTAAACAAACTTGCAACCTTACCAGACGTTACGGTGACAGTAAAGTTTCCATTCAAGACGCGGGTTTTTCGTTGGCCCCATTAATCGAACACATTTTGTGAAAAGTGTTATTTATGGGAGTACGTGATGGATGGCGCGAGGAGAACATTGTGACTGACGCTGTCAACATGACAATATCACCTAAAGCACGTGCTTTCTATTTTAGCGAACACAAATTTATTTTAAATCATACTTAGGCTTAACGTGAATACTTCCACCATTGCCATGATTTTTCGTTCAAAGATATAAATTTTGAGTCGCTTTCAATATTTTGACAAAATTCCTTCTACAAGTTGTTTAGAATAGTGCCCTACACATGCTGATTCCTTCTGGTAACGATAATCCCTTTCCTTGCAAAGTTATGGAAATCGTCATTAATCAATGTTATATAAATTTTGACACACATTTGATTTAGACCAAAAATTCTTTCAGCGGCTTCAAGAAGGTAACAACCGGCTCATGCTAATACATTTTGGTGCAGAAATTCGTTGAGTTGAATTCAATACAGAGCGTTTTAGAATGATGATAATTTTTCTTCGAAAATGATCAACGGCTTCACATTAACTAAACAAAGATACCGTATGAGAATAATTATATATTTTTTAAATATAGCTGTCAAATCAGTTTTGCCTTCCTCACTGAGGAGAGACAACAAATCACTTGGTAAACTAAGTTCCACCAAAGTGCTGATATGTAAATATTAGGTGCGCGATGGAAATACATGCCTTTCCCCTACTCTCTCCAGCGAGTTATAACCGTAATTTTGATGGATTTTTTTGTTTAAGACCCTTAGAGTATTTTTATTTTGATTTCATGGAATAAGATTGCATTATTCAAAAATCTCCTTCCTAGAACAAAACCATTTTGGCATTTTGGCAGCTGTTTAAAGTTGAGCCGGGACCGTGGTGTAGGGGTAAGCGTGATTGCCTCTCACCCAGTCGGCCTGGGTTATATCCCAGACGGTCCCGGTGGCATTTTTCGAGACGAGATTTGTCTGATCACGCCTTCCGTCGGACGGGAAGTAAATGTTGGCCCCGGACTAACCAAAAAAGGTTAGGTCGTTAGCTCAGTCCAGGTGTAGGAGTCGTCTCCCTGGGTCCTGCCTCGGTGGAGTCGCTGGTAGGCAGTTGGACTAACAATCCAAAGGTCGTCAGTTTGAATCCCGGGATGGGTGGAAGCTAAGGTGTAAAAAGAGGTTTGCAATTGCCTCAACAATCAAGCCTTCGAAAACCTAGTTTCGAGTAGGAATCTCGCCAAGGCAAATGTAGAGCGAATAATTTGATTTTTGACATATCTTCATTTATACCAATCGACTTAGAGTTAAATTCTGATCAAATCAATATATCAGATTCCTCGGGAAATTTTACACAACATATAAAAAATGGTAAAGTTGTAATACAGTACAGACTCAATTATCTGAAGCCTCGATGATCCGAAATTTCGATTATCCGAAGTTCGATTATCAGAACGTTTACACTCCGGACTTCGGACAATCGAATCATGACCTAAAAACATTTTTTTCGTATTCTTTATTATTATTTTTTTTTTTTTTTGCTTTTAATCGCAAATTCAAATCAAATTTGAATATCAGATTGCCATTTAAATTAAAAATGGATTTTGTTCAATATTTTATCACCGCCATCTTGGAATTAAAAATTCTAAATCATTTTAGAGACGTTAACTGTCCCATATGCAAGAACAGCAAGCTGAGAAAAACACAAGGCAAGGTGTTTGTTTGCAAAGTGGAAAAAACGGGATTGTGCATGCAAAAATAGTGAGTGAAGGGATGCGCTGGACGGGGAAAAATCATTCAATTATGTTCCATCAGTGTGAGTGGATGGTTGTCTTTGTTTGCAAAGTGGAAAAAAAAACAGAATTGCCCCATGAATCCTTTATTTATGTCAGATGACAATTAGTAATATATTCACAATCCCAAGTCAAAATATACATGAAATTATGGTTCAAAACATTGAAAAACTGCAGTAAATGGATACTAGCCAATTTTTCATTTATTTGGCATAGGAGCCATTTTGTTTTTTTAATCCGCAGAAGCCTACGAACATTTTTTTGAAAAAAAATCTAGTTTCAGGGGATTATTTGGACTCTAAGGAACAAGCTAGTGCGATAAACTAAATTTCAGCCAAATGGCACATTAGCCATTTTTTCGACGATGGGCAGTTTAAAACATCTTGCTGTTCCTTCTAACGTTCATAATCAGATACTTTGGCTGGGGACGCATGGTACGGGAATATAACTCAAACCAATTTCGTGTATCTTCCCTACGAACAGTACAATGTGCCCCCATATTAAACAACTTCATCTGTTCCGCTTCCCAGTTCCGTTGATTACCGCACTCTTCAAGAGATCATTAGTTCAATGTTTCACTTTCCACGTGAAGCTATTTATATATAATAGAGAGGCAAAAATCAGCAATATTTTAAGATCCTTCCTTCACGGCAGTGCCACAAACACACAGATTTGTTTGGCGCGATGCGATGGCATCTAGAGCAAAACAATCATCAACAGACGAACCGTGGGAGAATATTTGTTCAGTTTACAACCCCGTTGAATGGCAGCGGGGAAGATTTAATAAATTTATACTGCAAAACAGCTGACACCACAGCAGCAGCAGCCAAGTCCAAGAGCACACGACAACGTGGGGGACATGAGGGGTAAAATGAAAGGTCTTTTCAACGGAAGTCACATTGTGTCTGTTTGATGGCTCATCAATCATCACCTCTGCACGCTTACCAAGTTGGTCTTGCTCGGAGCATAATTGGTAAAATTTGTCACCGAGCTAAACAAAAATGGGTGAATTATGCCCCACTCAGCGAAGCCGATACTGCCCTGAACTAATGCTATGCCATTCGGAAGGTGGGTGGGTCACAAAACGACGGAGTTGAAAATAAAAATAAAAGCTGAGAATTTTGCAGCATTCGTGTGAATAACACTATATATCACTCATTCATGGTGGTAAAGATTATTAAGATACCAGTAGCAGGTGATGATGTGACTTTTATGTCCAAATAAAATGAGACCTTCAAACTTGACCTAGGAGTTTAGGAAAAGATCGAGTTTTAAGAATATTTTTGAAAATTTGGCTTGATTTTTGAAGTTTGCTACCAGTTTGTTTACATTTGAAACCCGATTTTAAGTAGCCCGCGCAAATGGGATTGGAGCTTATTCATGGAGTCCACACTGACGTTGCTTAAAACTACAATTTTAAACTTTACACAATTTGCTATTTCACAGCCGGATCTAACTTATCTGCATGGATACTATGTCACATAGTGTCCATGCAGATAAATACATATATTTTTATATTCATTTTTTTTTTCATTTCATTTATTGAATTGTTTCGGCAAAAACATCAGTGCATTAATTAACCTAAGCTGAGATATGGGGTACCTTTCAACAGCTGACTAATTCAAACGGTGTTAGAGTTTACTGGTACACGGGAGAACAAATTGAGCAGACCGGCCCGTGGCTTAATGGCTACGGCTCCCGCCTCATAAGCGGAAGGTTCCGGGTTCGATTCCCGACCGTTCTCCTTGAAATTATTTGACTATAATTGAACTTTGAATATGAACAAAAAACGCATGGAATCAGGTGGGATTCGAACTCACACCTTTGGATTGGTAGTCAGATGCTCTAGCCACTCGACCACTGAGGGGTCGACACCCCTTGAGTGAATTAATCTGTAGTGGTGAAATAATGTCACAAGGTCATTTACTATATAATACAACAATCCCTTTCCCAACGATTCCCCTACACACACCATATTCTATAAATAACTCGAAGTGGTTGGTACGGTATGTCCCCACTTCTTCTTCTTCCCCTGATGATTCAATGAAATGTGGGTTCCGTTCATAGAATCTGTCTCTTGTGGTTAATGCAACGCAGTAGGCCGGGCCGCTTTAGTGAGTGAAATACATTTCGGGGGTTCTCGAAAGTACTGCAATCATTAATAATGACAAGAAAGAACTTGAGGCGTAATCTAACCATAAGTTCTTCCCGGATGCTTTCTTCGGACTGGCTGCGCTTGTGTTCGATTAGATTAGATTAGATTAGATTAGACACGGTAGAACAAATTGAGCACACGGAGAAAAAAGAGTTCCCAAAATCGTGAACAAGCGTTCATGAAAATTGGAACCACGAACAAAGTGTTCAAATCTCATGGTACGATTTCGAAAAACGTACCGTAATCTGGGGTGAATCGGGACAACAGTCTGAATAGAGACAGCAGTTTTTAGACCACTTAAAGCTTTTAAATTTGGAAATGGATGTACACATTTTGTTGGTCTGAGTCTGTTCTAACCGAAACCAACCAGAAAAATCACAATATTGTGCTCCAACATGGTTAAAACTGCTGTCCCAATTCGCCCCATGTGTCCCGATTGACCCCAGTTTACGGTACCATGGCATTTGAACACTTTGTTCGTGGTTCCCATTTTCATGAACGCTTGTTCACGATTTTGGGAACTCTTTTTTCTCCGTGCAGGGGAAGGAAAAAAGTTACAAAATATCCTTCGAAATTGCTAATAGATCTGGGAATAGTGCAAATAGTTAGAGGAAAGGAGGTATTTCATATTCTAATATCAGATCAAGGGGACATCCGCTGCAGCAGAGGGTTAGCTGAGGTGGCTTACAAAGCGGACACCGTAACCATTCAACCAAGCCTGCTGGCGGTGTCATGATAAGTGACGATACACTTCCTTCCCTTTACTAAGCAATCGAATCCAGAAGGGAAAAGATCACCAGTTGTGATCTATCGCTATCGCGCTAGGCTACGAGCATCGGTCCTAGAGCCTACCATGCGTCCCCTCTACAATATCTCAAATTTGCTCATTTTATGGAGACGCCTGGTATTTAAGTAGAAGCTATCAACACTATTGTATTTTTTTTCATAAAATTTTTTTTATTAGGTCTTTTTCGGTACTGGGACCTGGTTAGGACCGAGTCGGCTTTTGTAATTACATTTGACTTAATAATTACAGAGACTATTGTATTTTGAAAAGAGTTTTTTGCCCACTCAGTTGCGGGGCTCGATCGAAACAGATATGAAAGACAGTTAGTACATAAGGGTTTGAGTGCTCACGTCATACGAGTCCTTAACAACAATATGAGTTTAGAAACATAAGCTTACTAGTGGGTCCCAGATCAATATTTTTAATAAAATTTAAGTCTCAAGTATGCTGCAAGATTTTTTTACACATACAATTTTTAACATCCAAATATTTTCTCGTTTCGATATAACCATAACAATAAACCACAACCATAAAGTCTTCCAACGCGAAATTTTCAAAAACTACACTAAAGTCTTAGCTCAATATTCATACTTCAAGAAGCGGTACTCACTTTCGTATTCATTGTCCTCGCTGTCAGCATTCTCCCCATCGTCGTCCATTCCTAACGCACAGGAGGAGAAAAAGACACAAACACAAAAACCGAATCAGACAGATAGCTCAGAGGCAGTAGGAATTTTAATTCGAATCGCTTCAATCGCTTCGCGGCAAGCTACTGACCATTCTTGTTACAGCATTTACACAGCAGGCAATCCCTGAAGCACGAGCTCTTGGCCGCTTGTTGCTGCTGCTGCTGCTGCTGCTGATGGTGGTGGTGGTGGTGATAATTGGACCCGGGCCTTCGCCGCCGGCATTCCGACGACTCCCCTTGGGGATTGCCTTCCCTCGAGGCCTCCGGTTCGACATTGATGGCGGTAAATCCGTTCGAACTCCGCCGGACCTGCTGGGTAATCACCGCTGGCGGCTCCTGGCTGCAACTGGCCAAACTTGGCCGCGTTGAGCGAGCCGCTAGTTGCATTT
The DNA here is from genome assembly GCF_016801865.2 of Culex pipiens pallens. Lineage (NCBI taxonomy): Eukaryota > Metazoa > Arthropoda > Insecta > Diptera > Culicidae > Culex > Culex pipiens. The sequence continues at coordinate 109,606,826 of NC_068939.1, forward strand.
AGAACCGATCTCTCGATATCCACTATAAATTCACTCTCTGTGTGCTGCTTGTTTGACCTTTACTATTCCGATACGAGTGACCGTTAAATTAAGTTTTTTTTTCCTGTATTGTTGGATTGGACCCAAAAATATAAAACACCGTGAAGCACGAAAAATTAACCTTGAAATATTGTCACGGCATACACGTTGTTGCAGAGGTGTTTTGATTTTTGAGCAAAAATAGATAGGAATTTTATAAGCTGATGAATCTTTTCTGTCTATGCGAAAATCACAAATAAACTATTCGTTGGTTTGATTGAGAAATGGAGACGCATGGTAGTAAGTGGTCGTAGATGAAGGAGACATTTTTGCGCAAGTTATAGGGTTGAAATTATTACTGTGTCATTAATAAGGGCAAATAGATTTACGACTCTAAGCTATTTGAAATATTTTTATGTTTCTGTTTATGTATGTATAATTGTCCCTGTTTATGTATGTATAATTGTCCCATGTCATTTTCGGACGATTCTGATTTTTTTGCATATTTGTGTTTAATTCGACGTACAGTCAAACCTCGTATAAGAGCGCCTCGCATATGCAACTTTGCATATACGAGTCATTCCACCTGATTCGGATTGTCGCAAGAGTTGCATATGCGAGTCACAGGGCTTTTGTGATTTTGGCTATATGGGAGACATGGGCTATATTTTTATAAATAAATCATCGAAACTATACAAATTTATAGTGTTTTGAGATCGTTATGAAGTCAGCTACACCGAATTTACATAGTTTACGATGTTCTAGGTCATCCGAAACTTCGTCAAGTTAAGGCCTATGTGTTCAACGCCGTACATGTATGAGGTAGACGATTTTGACTATGGTTTTTAACCTCAGATCATATCCGGATAGCCTCAGGTAGGTTCAGGGAATAGTCTACCAATATGTGGTGATGTTCTGGATTTTCTGTAGAGTACTTGTATACTAGACTGGCTCGTCGTTATATGGAAAAAATCAAAAATGATCAAATCAAACCAGAACATAGTTTTTTTATGCCTTTTGGGCCTCAAAACAACCCCCTAAAATTTGGGAGCAATTGGTTTATTCCACACTTTGCGCATTGCATTTCAATTTTGTATGGGATTTAGTATGGAAAAACTGTCTTTTTAACATTTTGAATTTTATCATTTTTATTTTCCACTAAAGTTTTCAAACCAATACAATAGCGTCAAAATTGAGAAAATTCTCTAAAACTTTCTCTAAGAAAGTATTGTGCTATCTTGCCCCTGTCAAAAGATACAGCGTCCTCAAAACTCGTCGAAAACGTGTTTTTTACTCGGAAATCACGTTTTAGACGAGTTTTAATGACGCTGTATCTTTTGACAGGAGCAAGATAGCACAATACTTTCTTCGAGAAAGTTTTAGAGAATTTTCTCAATTTTAACGCTATTGAATTGGTTTGAAAACTTTAGTGGAAAATAAAAATGATAAAAATCAAAATGTAAAAAGAGGGTTTTCCCATACTAATTCCCATACAAAATTGAAATGCAATGCGCAAAGTGTGGATGCAACCAATCGCTCCCAAATTTCAGGGAGTTGTTTAGGGGCCTAAAAGCAACCGAATAAAACATGTTCTGAAAAATCGACCATCTCGAGCCATCCTATTGTATACTTTTCTAAACCCCAAAAAATCTAGTACTTTGTTCGGAAACAACATCAAGTCTGTTTGTCCCATCGTTGCATTTCTACGCATAATTGTCCTACCAAGTATTTTCTTTCACGGAATCATTAGTTTTTCAAGAATGCTGTATAGCAAGAGGACAACAACTCAGAATGATAAACTGCTAACTGGGGTGATTAGGGACGTATAGGGCGAACAGAATAATTATGCGTAGAACTACAATCGGTCAAAGAATTTCAATCGCCTTTTTATCAGTTGTACTTTTTTGAACCTGGGACAATTATGCATGGAATGGCATGAATATCAATCCTTTTAATTTAATTGATATTATATCCATTCAACTGATCCTGATCCCCACATTCGAAAAGTGCACGAGCTACAAAAACGTCCAACGGTTTATTATTATGCAAAATTTGCTAAATTCTCCAAAACAAAATACTTTCAAAAGCATACAATTAAGTTTTACAGCTTAAGTCTGATAACTCATGAAGAATACATGCAAACCCCTCATTTTTATTTATTTTTTGTCTCCTCTACAACATTGTAAAACATTAGTAGAAGAGAATGGGGAGACTTGATCCACTTTTTTTTTATCGCAAATAGCTCTCTCAAATTATCACAACCTCATGAAATTTTTGCATGAGTTGAAAGCTTAAAAAATCAACTATTTTGGCTGATAAGGGTATTCGATCAAATGAGTTCTTTGAATAATGCCAAACGTAAAAAATATAAAACGGCATTATTAAAATATTAGACGTAACTCCCTAAAGACATTTTTTAAATACAGTACTTGTTCGGTAACTGGGCTGAGAACGTAGCCGAATGCTGCTCGCTAACTGGGCTGAACGAAAAATAACGAGGGAACCACCGATGCATAATACTTTTCTGTTGAAATATAAAAATAAAAGTTACTCAAATTTATTTACAATGCTTACTTTTCTTATTTCTTTAATTGTGACTTGAAATTAAATAAAAGTTTGAACAAAGTTTTTTTTTTATTGAACAGGCTTTTGGCATCCATCTACCCCTCGGTCATATCAGTTTGTTTTGGTTTTTTGACGGTTGCCTGCTTTTCAACTGGGCTACAGCCCAGTCATCGAGCGCCCAGTTAAAAAGCAGCCCAATTAAACAACGCCCAGTTACCGAACTACTCTACACATAACAATTTTTTTTGGAATCAGCGAATCGGACGTCCAATTTGCCATCTAAATCTATCTCTTTTCGATTCGTAAACAGAGACCAAAATAACCCCTAAAAAGCAAAGTATCACGGAATTCGAAGACAACTTCGAGGTTCGAGGCAACTTGTTCAGATTTCGTGTGAGTTGGCGAAGAATGACACGTGTGCAAACACTAATTGTATCATTACAACTTAGTATTGTTTCATTTTTGATAATCAACAACTACGGACAACGGTCTGAATAGGGACAGCACGTTTAAGAGCACTTAAAAGCTTCAAATTTGGAAATAAATGCACACATTTTGTTGCACTGATGACGATACTATCTTCTTGATTTTTTTGTATTCGTTTTCGTTCAAAACTAACTTGTGTCTTCATCTCATCTTTTTTATCAGTTTCCAATTCCAGAAGGCTTCAAACTCTATATTACTCAATAAAACATAAAATATTGTTGCTGGTGCTGTTCTTCTTCCACCTCCGCAAACACTACTGCACTAAATCATAACAACAAATCTTTTTACGATGCGTTTTCCACGCACCTCTGCAGCTGCAAACATAAACAAACAGCCGCCGCAACCAGGCCAGAACCCATTCACAAGTGCCCAAGATGCTGACTGCTCACTTCGGCCACATGTGCCCTGCGCGCGGTTACAAAACCATCTTCGTTGTAAAGTTTACGCTTTGCCCCCTTTCACTGCCTCCACACTCTTTCTGGACTCGATATAATTAGTGTCGACAGTCGGAACTGAGTAATTTCCGTGCGATCTAAAAATAGCCCACCCCCACGACTCTCCCTTTGAATGGGAGGTTGCACCCAAATCTGATCTTCCTGTGGCGTCGCGACGCCAATTTCACCTTGATCCCGACCGTTCACCATTCACGAGTTTGCACGCTTTCACGGGTGTTTGTGCATCTGCCACCACTTGCCGCCACCGCGCACAAATTTGCTAATAATTTTTATCTGCTCTTTTCTTTTTGCATGTTGTTTTGCTTTTCCAAAATTAAAAACCGAAGAATTTTGGCCACTCTGCCACCCTCGCGAGCGCACACACGCAATCGTATTTGGTGGCCGATTTCAACACTCTATAAATAAATTATAAAATCGCCGCACGATTATGAATTGGTCTGGCCACGAGATCACAAGCCACACGACAAAAGCAATTTCACGAAATATAATATCAAACAACCAGCACCCAAAAACAACGGCTTCACGCAACAAAGAACACGTCCCGAGGTCTTCCAAAACTCCCCCAATTTTCGCCAATCCACGGAACGCCCTCCCTCCGCACGATCGCTCTTTTATTGGCCTTAAATCGTTGTTGATATTACCGAGCGATCGTCGATCGACTGGATCGATCGATCGTTACACCAACACTCGAACTCGCTGCGTGGAATCTCGCGGCCACTAACCGTACGAATCGATTGCTTCCGCCGCCGGGATCCAAAACCAAACTTTGCTTCCTATGTGTAATCCCCGGCCACTCACTCACGACTCACGGACTCCGATCTTGGTCTGGTTTGGTTTGGTTGACTTGGTCGGCTATGTACGGTACACACAACACAGGGAAGAGAGCGATTATGGACCACGAACGACGTCAAGTGAGCAAACCGCACGAGAATCTCGTGAATTTGCTCACTCACCGCACAAACATGGCTGGGGACGATCGTAATGAAGAGAGGAGAGTGCAATTTGCTTGGCTGGATGAAAACATGTGGAAGAGACGCGATTGCGCGACGGATGATCGTGCTTTGTTGACTAAAAAACGTTGCTAACGATAGGTAACCTATAAGCTTAGTAGCGTCGTTCAACGGAAGCTGGACAGTTAGGGACATTCTATGGGAAACGTGACAAGACTTGTGATTTTTTAACCACCATGCGACTCCATGAAATATATTGCACTATAGCAATTAGAAGGAGACGCATGATGTCTTATCATTTAAAATCATCTGTGCGATTTTTTTTCTATCAATTTAATGAAAATGATATCCAATTTAAAATGTGAGTCACAGTTGGATAGGAATTTGTTAGGCCGTTCAAAAGGGTCAAAAACTTTGAAGATCTAAGGGTTTCAGTGCCCAAATTTTTCTTTCGATTTTTTTTTTATTTCTCGTGGAGTTTCACAAGGTCGTTTTGCTTTTGTGGCAATTATGAGGTCATGATTCGATTGTCCGAAGCCTTTCGAACTTGGGATAATTGAGGCTTTAGATCAGGGGTGCTCAAAGGTTTTTAATGGTGGGCCAATTTTATAGCTCACACGAGCTTGCGGGCCAAATGCGAAAAAAACGTTTATTTGAAAGAAAAAATACGGTATTTCAATCTATAAAAATAATAAGTACACGTTTATTGAAATTTTATGTATTCTTTTGACGTCATTTTTCGTAATTTGGTTATAATAGCACAATAAAAGTGACAAGACTTGTGATATTTTGGCAGTACGCGGCCGAATGGTTACGCTGTCCGCTTTGTAAGCGGATGATTCTGGGTTCGATTCCCATCTGCTGCAACCTTCCATCGGATGAGGAAGTAATATGTCGGTCCCGGCCTTGGTTGTTAGGCCGTTTAGTCATTCCAGGTGTAGGAGTCGTCTCCATGCCATAAGTACAAACAACACACCAAACCAAGCCTACTCCGATGGAATCGCTGGCGGCGGTTGGACTCGCAATCCAAAGGTCGTCAGTTCAAACACTGAGGCGGAAGGTTCCTTGGAGTAGAAAGAGGTTTGGGTACTCTCCCCATTCAAGCCTTCGGACTCCTAGGTTCGAGCAGAAACTTGCAATAGAGACCACAAAAGACCCGGTGGTCGTTAATGTGGATGGTTTGATTTTTTTTTTTTTTTTTTTGAGCACAGTAATTAAATTTTTCCAACCATTATTATTATTAAAATTAACAAACCCCAAAAATATTTTAAAAATATTCATAAGCTTTTGATTTTCATGCTTCATCAAACATTGAAATCCGGTTACACAATATTTTAGTAAGAAGTTTGTATCCACGGGCTGAGCAAGGTCGATGGATGGTAAAGCATTTTATGCCTGAAGACAATCATTATTATTATTATTTTATTATTTTAGAAGAAGTTACACAAACTCGTTCGTTGTTTTTCGACACAAACTTTGTAAAATAGCGCAATTTTAATTTTAAATAAAGTGCAACTATTATGATAAACTATGGAAAAAAATCACCAATCAAATCAATTTTGGTCTGCCTGTTTCAGATGTCAAGCACTCAGATTCATGACCCAAATTTCGCAAAGTAGAAAGAAGTAGAAAAATGTTTGACTAAAATTTTGATGTGAATGTGAAATTGTCTTATATACTTAACAACATAATATATATTTCGAGTAATCGAAATATAGATAAATCATTGATTTGTACTACAAAAACAAAAATGGTTCACAATAAAAAGTTAAAACTAAACCTTTTTTTTTAGAATTACCAAATCACTTTATTGGACCATTTTACATGATCTTCAAAAACTGGTCCGCGGGCCATACTTTGGTCACCCCTGCTTTAGATAATCTTATCTGGACTGTAAAACCAATGAATGGATTTTCATCAAAATCTTTGAACTGTTTGAGGACCTTCAGTATGTTTAAACATTATTTTTTCTACATTTTTAAAAATATACTTTAATTTTTCAAAAAGATTCAGATTTTGTATTGCAAAACTAAAGAATTTGAAATGAAGAAAATTTTAGTGAATTCCGATTACAATAAGAAACACCATTCTAAATTTTATCGTTTCCATTTTTTTTAGATTTCTGAGGCATTGGACAGACATGTTTGAGAGATGTCTGTGTGTTTTGTATTTTTTTTTGTTTACTTTTTCGTTTTTATTTCTAAACCCACTCTTTCAAAAAGCGCAAAAAATTTAAATAAATATAAAAAAGGCATAGTTACAACATTTGCATGGAAAAAGGTTTTAATATGCATTGTGCTTTAGTTCAGTTGTTTTGCAATCATTAGTTTTCCAAAAATGTAAGATTTGACGAAAACAAAAAAAAATTGCGAAAAAAAAACTGTTTGCGACAGTGAACATCAAAAATTTTCAAAAATCTAAAAGATTTTTAAAACAACCAAAACATGCTTAAAATGATTCTAAACGCAGGAGAATGAGAATGAGAGAAATGCATGATTCAGCTGATTGGAACCATCCATAAACCACGTGGACTGGGGTATATTTTTATATTTTTTCGAAAAAATCCATTGTTCAAAACATGTTTTTATTTACAGGTGGCTAACGGCTGACAATTTCATTGGTTCGAAGGTTGTTTATATGGTTTTTTGGTGCGCCGAATCGAATGAGAACATTGCCGTAAGGGTTTGTTCAAAAATTACGTCCATGAATAGGGGGAGGGGGGGGGGTCTGGGGTTTGTGACAGCCCATGTTAAAGGTATAGGAAAAGTGCGTGACAGGGGGGAGGGGGGGGGGTCTGAAATCCCGAAAATCTCTGGACGTAATATTTGAACAAACCCTAACGATTTGAGAACATGTGCATCTAGTGGGACAGTTTCAGCGAGAATTGCTCAGTTGTTAATTGCGGGTGGGTCATTCCACCTGAAGTGTGCAAGAAAAAATGCAAATTTGAAAATTACCATCTTCGATTCTGCTCAAATTTGGCAGAGCTGTTGAGACTATCAAAACATGCAAAAATCCCGAATTTCATCCAAATCGGACCACCCCCTCCATTTTTGTACCCTCCCAAAAAATCGACTTTTTGGCGATTTTCGAGCGAAACCCATATCTTCAAACGACGATAACTCAGGAACCACACATCTTAGAGGGCCAGTCTTATATTCAATTTTGAAGGAAATTGGACGTAGAATCCATTTCCGTGATCAAAATTTAGATTAAAATATTTTTTCTACCTGTATTGCGCAATTGAAAACTTTTAATCGCCGTATCTCAAAACAGCCCTATTTATTTTTTTAATTTGACCTCACCATCGTATTCCTCGTCCGATTTTACATAAGAATCACTTATCGACAGAAAGGAATATGTTTCGTTCCAGAGATATCGAATTTTAATGTTTTTAGTATTTGAGATTACCTGTTTTTGGTTTATTTGCCGCATCTGCTAGAAGCACTCTGGCGCGCTGATCAATAACTGCTACCTGGTTATTTATTGAAATAAGATTTCATCCCAAATAATCATTAGCAAATTGGACAAAAAATGAATGTACACCACTGTAGGAAAAAGCTGTATAATCTTAAATTAAAAAAAATAGTATACGGTGAACTTGTGTGCTAGCCCACAGGACAGAGCAAGAACGACACGCAATACAGGGCAGAATGGAATTCCCACAGTGCTAGCATGAAATTGCAATTGATCTTGTAAGTAAAATGTAGAAAAAGTTTACGATACATTATCGTGTTAAAAATGATGAATCAACATGAATAAAACTCTCGTTAAGGAGGAGGATTTCGGGAAAGTATAAAACTGAAAAATGTTAGAAAATCACAAAGATTAATCTGATTTATTATCTGATTAAGATCAACTTCAGTGGTGTTGATTTCGACACCGTCCGAACAATAATCTTTTTTTTTTTTTTTGTCAACCATTTCGAAATCTTGGAAGACGATACAGCTGCTGTCCACATGTAGCAGAAGTATATAATTTTGTTTTTGAAATTAAATGTATCAGAATTGAAAAAAAATCATCAATTATTCAGATGAAACTGGCTCACAACATAAAAATCGGATTAATATGATCAATCTTTCAAACCGTAAGGCAGATTTTGGGTTTTTTTTGCTGAATGGCACTATTTCGCAACCGCACATGGCAAAAGTTCTAGAACCCATGAGAATTATTTCATCTACTACAGCCAGCTCTACATTTGTTCTCGCTTCAAATAAAGAAAATAATTTGATTAAGTGGGAAGGAATGAAGAATTAGGAAAAATATGAAAACAATAGAAAAATGATAATTTTTTTAAAAATATATTGTAAAAACGTTGTAGCATTTGCAAATAAATATTAAAAGTTCAAATTTTACTTAATATGGTACGATGACACTGTAATCAGGAAAAACAGTGCATTAAAAATTACCCAATAGATTGTTCAAGGTATTGATTATCTCAAAATCGTATAAAATTTGAGCAGAATCGGAGATGGTAATTTTCAAATGCTGTTCCGCTTCAGATGGAATGACCCATATGGGTCCCGCTGTGCTAGCAGGAAATTGAAATTGATGTTGTAAGTAACACTTAAGAAAAAGTGTACAATACATTATCGTATCAAAAATTATGAATTAACATGAATAATACTCTCGTGAAGCATGATTAAGCAAGAGGATTTCTGGAAAGTATAAAGCTGAAAAAAGTAAGAAAATCACAAAGATTAATTAACCGTTCGAACAATTATCTTTTTTTTTTGTCAATCATTTCGAAATCTTGGAAGACGATACAGCTGCTGTCCACATGTATCAGAAGTATATGGTTTCGTTTTTGAAATTAAATGTACCAGAATTGAAAAAAAAATCATCAATTTTTCAGATGAAACTGGTTCACAATATAAAAATCAGTTTAATATGATCATGCTCAATCTTTCAAACCGTAAGGCAGATTTTGGGGTTTATTGCTGAATGACACTATTTTGCTACCGCACATGGCAAAAGCTCTAGAACCCATGAGAATTATTTCATCTACTACATCCAGCTCTACATTTGTTCTTGCTTCAAATAAAAGAAATAATTTGATAAAGTGGGAAGAAATGAGGAATTAGGAAAAATATGAAAACAATAGATTTTTTTTTTAATTGTGTTGTAAAAACGTTGTAGCATTTGCAAATAAATATTGAAAGTTCAAATTTTACCTAATATGGTTCAATGACACTGACATCAGGAAAAACAGTGCATTCAAAATTACCCAATAAATATTCCTTAAACAAAAAATAGATTGTTCAAGGTATTGATTATCTCAAAATCGTATAAAATTATAAAAATAATTCATCTTACAGAACACCAGGTAGTAATTATTGATCAGCGCGCCCGAGTCCTTCTAGCATATGTGGCGAGTGTAGCTAATTTAGGTAATCTCAAATACTCAAAACTTTAAAATTCGATATCTCTGGAACGAAACATATTCCTTTCTGTCGATAAGTGATTCTTATGTAAAATTGGACGGGGAATACGATGTTGAGGTCAAATTTAAAAAATAAATAGGGCTGTTTTAAGATACCGCCATTCAAAGTTTTCAATTGCGCAATACAGGTAGAAAACATACTTTAATCCAAATTTTGATCACGGAAATGGATTCTACGTCCAATTTCCTTCAAAATTGAGTCTAAGACCGACTCTCTAAGATTTATGGTTCCTGAGTTATCGTCGTTTGAAGATAGGGGTTTTGCTCAAAAAAAAGCCAAAAAGTCGATTTTTTGGGAGGGTACAAAACTGGAGGGGGAGGTCCGATTTGGATGAAATTCGGGATTTTTGCATGTTTTGATAGTCTCAACAGCTCTGCCAAATTTGAGCAGAATCGGAGATGGTAATTTTCAAATGGTGTTCCGCTTCAGATGGAATGACCCGGGTACAAATGCTATGAAAAAGTGTCAAACTAAAAAGTGACCAACGACCGGGGTTTGAGTAGAGACTCAAAAAAGATTTTTTATAGGTTCCCTAGGTTTGAGAGTATCTTGTTGCGTATGATGGAAAAGCATGGTGGTTTATGTTTTCATGAAAATTGTGAAGAATAATGCGTCTCCATCAAGTGAATAGGCAGCGATATTTGTGTTGTTCGTCTGATGATTATCATTGTTATTTGTTCGATATGGCGCCATCCATAGATGACGTAGCATTATATGAAAATAATGGTAAGAAAGGGGTCAAGAAAAGTTGCAAATGGGCAGCAGCGGTAGCGGAAACAACCCAGAGGGGGTGAAGATAGTCCCAAGCGAAAAACCCCCTCTCGCATGTTTTGTTGTTCAAAAAGCTATTTTTGCCCAATCCTTCTACGATTCTAGGGGATACCGTCGACCTAGGCTTTGGGCTCGCAGGAGAAGGTCAAGTTTCTAAAGCAGGCGTCTTACTCTTTTTGTCGGAATCGGTGGAACTGGCTTCCGCCAAACCGGTCGCGCTGTGAGGTGGGAATGTCTCTTTCATTTACGACGCTTCGCAAGACATTTTTGGGTTGTCTTTGACGGTAAGTTGTAACCCACCGAATTGCCGCACTTTTACAAGATGTGCCAGAAGAAAATGCGGATTTGGCACTAAGGAACCTCTCAACTGCTTGTTACGTGTAGTGTTGCATGTACGGAATTAAATTGAAAAGGGATGGTTCATTCAAGAATTGTAACGAACGGTCAAAATTATCAAGGAACGGAAAAACGCAGTCAGCTGATGATAACCACAAATTTTATTTGTACACTTTAATCTTCACAAACATACATTTGCGAGTTCTCCGCCTAATCCTTCGCAGTTTTCGCTCGCTTCACTTTCACCTCTGGCGATGAGGAACACTCATCTCCATCGTCCCTATCGGCTTCCCCTTTCACGTCCATCCAGTGGACCTTTTTCTTATGATTGGTCAGTTCCCAGTTTTGGTAGAAGCGCTCGTTCGGACAAACATCGCAGGCAAACGGGCGCTCGCCGGTGTGGTTCCGCCGGATGTGCACCTGCAGTTTGGTGTTGCGCTGGTAAACCTTGTCGCAGTATTCACATTTATACTTGTGAATGCCTTCGTGGGCCAGCTGGTGGACGTTCCGCGCCGAGTACGTTCCAAAGGCCTTGTCGCATTTGGCACACTTGTACGGCTTTTCTCGCGTGTGCACTTTTCCGTGATGGACCTGGTTAAAAAGGATAAGATAAGGACATTTTGAGGATGATTGTAAATAGTTTTTGTTACTTACCAGATGAGCCTTGGATTTGAAGCGACTTTCACACACTTCGCAAACAAAAGGACGCTCGTCGGAGTGTGAGACCAGGTGGATGTGCAGGTCGGATTTCCGAAGGAAACTTTTACCGCAGTTTGGTTCCGGACATTTAAACTGCTTGGAATCGGAGTGCAATAGTCGATGCGATTGCAGGGTGCTGCTCGTATAGAAACACTTTGAACAGACGTCGCATTTATAAGTTCGTTCAGCGTGCGTTTTCATGTGATTCAGCAAAGAGCCTCGACACGTAAATCGTGCAGTGCACTTTTCGCAAACATGGCTCTTCTCCCGATAAGCATACGTTTGATGAAGTGTCAGCCGTTGCTCGCTAAGAAATCGCTTGAAGCAAATTTGGCACTCGAATGGTTTTGCGTTGCTTTTGATTCGCATTTTCTCGTGCTCCGCGATCGAGTGCCGTTGCAGCTGTTCGTCCGTTTCAAAGTGCATCTCGCATCCACAGCAAATTATCTTCCCGTCTTGATCCTGTTGCTGCTTTTGTTCCGCTCTCGAAACGAGCTTTTGCACCATCATAACAACCTCCTCCTCGCCAATATCGCTGTCGATCGTGTACTGAATGTCGTCCTCTTCTTGCGTTTCCAGATATTCCTCGCCAAAGTCGTACTCTTCGGTTTCAACCGCTGCTTCAACAGCTTCACTTTCGATCACGGTTTCCGCTTCCTCTTCCTGGACCACCTCAATGCTCACCATTGATTCGCATGCCTTAGTTTCAACCGTGTCCGTTTCGAACTCTGGATCCCCATCAGCATCAGGTTGCGTATGAACAATCAGTTCACTGACTGGATCCAACGAAACCACGAAATCCGCCTCCCTTTTAATTGTAATCGCTGACGACGTTGCAGAAGGGAGCTCCTCCTCAGCTGTTACTGATTCTTCTGTTTCGTCAATGGTTTTGAATGATTCTTGCTTTTCTACTGGCTGCGGTGGGCAGAGCATGCTCATCAGCTGCTCACTTCCCGCGACGTCCTTCAGCACTTCCTCCGCCAGGACAAGACTCTCACCAGCAACGTTTTTATTTTCACTTTCGCTTCCCTTCAACAATTCCTTCTTCAAGTATTGCTCGACCAGCTTCATCCTAAAAAATAAAGCTTAAATTAGCAACCAACTCAAACCCACCCCCAAACCAGAACGCACTTCTCCCTGCTCTTCTCCAGGGTGCTCCGAAGCTGGCGTTCCGACTCCAGACACTTGCGTCTGACCTTGTAGCACTTCAGTACGTCCTCCGAGCACTCCTTGCAGATGAACCGGGGCAACCCGTCGCCCTTGGCCAGCTGCAGACCGGTGAGCTGGCTCAGCATTTCCGCAATCGGAACCTGCTCCAGCTTGGAAAACACCGAGAGAAACACGTCGGCGTCCTCCAGCAGGCAAACGCGACAGACGTCCATCGGGGCGGATCGAAAGTTACTAAAAGCTTTTTAAAAACTACAATTATTGCAAATATTTCTATTTAATTTTCACAACGAAAAAACTCAAGCGCACAGATCGAGCAGCAAAAACTTTGTTTTTGTTTACTTGAGCATCGGTCGTCAACTGTCGATTTTTTGACAGCGAATACCAGTGACGTTTTGTACAAGGTCCGGTCGAGAATAACTTCAACCAAGGTAAGTGAAGAGGGTAGGAACTTTTACACTCTTATTTGAAATTATCCGTCACCGGAATTGGGTACTAAAGCCCTATGTAAATTTTTATGTACAACGGTAAAAAACACGATTAAAAACCATTTCTGATCTTTTTTTTAAATTTTTATGCAAAAAAAGTTATTGACAACACAACATTTTTTCGATGGATCAACTATGGTCCCCTTGGAACGAGCTGTCAAGAAGGACCTTTTCTGTCAAGAAGGACCGCGAGGTTAATTTTTCAAAATTGATTTAAAATCCATTTTAAACTCTTTGTCGTCGTAGGGTTATTGTCACGGTTATTGTACTCAGAAAAATAAGCTTTATCCACCGTCGGTGCTTTATCGTTGTAAACAATAATATCTGCAATCTAAGCTTAATTGTAGGACCCAATTTCAATGTTTTTTACAAGCATAAAATAGACAAATCCAGCGAAAGCTCAACGCTGCTTTTTGATGGTGAGAGATTTGACAGCTCCCATTCTAACACACAAAGAAAAAATACTCTAAATTTTAATAGATCGTTCGTTGGATTAAAAGTTCGCGTTGGTGAATATTCGTAGAAAGTTCAAACTTTTTAATTTAAAAGTTGAAAAGTTTTTGATACTACCATGCACTTCTGGAACAAAATCGTTGTATCGGTAAAAGTTTTTTACTTTTATTATAAGAAGAAACTTTTTATGGCAACAATAAATAACATTTAACATTACAGTGATGATTTTCGAAAAATGTGATGGATTTTATTTCTATTTTTATTTTTATTTTAATATTAAAACTGCTGCTTATGCTGCTTAACATCGCGGCCTACATTTTGGAGCGCGACAGCGATGTAGAGAACAGGGTGGTCTCGTTGCCGGCCATCATCAGGACAGGCTTGGAGGAGTTGGCCATTGGGTGTTAATTCGGAAAGGTAAGTCGACGTTTTCCGACTGGGAAGTGAAGCGCCTGAACGGATAGTTCCCGATCACATCGTCCTTCTCGAGAATGGCACAGATGTTGCCAGTTCATCCGGCCGAAGCTGCGCCGTCGCGAGTTGAGAGTTTGCGGGCGGGAGTTGCTGAAAGAGTTTGAAAGTAAATTAAATTGGCTAGACACTGAACACATTCTCGGTATTCCAGGTAGATGTTCTTTATCAGGTTCGTCGGATATCGCTCCAACCTTTGGAAGTAATCCGAGTACGACAGCTTCAGGACCTGCGGTTTTTGTACAGACGGTTCTTCCAGAACTGGTGCAAACTGTTCTTCCGGATGTTTATGTAATACTCGTCAAACATGTCCCGCGCCGAGAAATGTACTGCGGACCCTCAGGACATCCCACACTGTCCCGTCATCACTTCCGGCACATAATGCTGCTGATGGTCGTAAACCGCCGGCACCGAGTGCAACATCCGCGCTGACCACCTCCGATCGCTTCTCGTCGTTTCCCTCTTCCGTCGGATCCTTCTCCTCACCGTTTAAATTAACTTTATCGAATACAATCGGTGGAAATTCACATCCGCATAAACGGCGTCCTACAAAAACAAACAAAATCAAATACTAACGCCACCAAACACCCAAGCTTCCTTCTTACCCATTTCGGTCGTGAAACAGCTGCAGATCCGGCAGGAAGCTGGCCTCATCCTTTTGAAAACCAACTTTCCCCTAATCCCCTTGTTCCGCACCATCCTCCTTCGAAGGTATCCGCGTACAAGTCCTGGCTCCGGACGCGTTCTGTTTTGATTGACGTCGTGGACCACACCTCACTAACCACCGGAATCACCTAAACGTTTGTTTACATTTTGGACTTAGACGTACACGGTTTCAAGAGAACGACAAAATGAAAGAAATTATACAGTCGAATTAAAAGTTAAAACTTTTAAATAAGTTAGCAATGAGATTTTCAAAAACTGTAGCAGTAAAAGTTTTCATTTTCAAAACAAGAAAAAAACTTTTAATGTAGCAAATTTTAACCACTTATTAATTCAAAAGTAAGTTACTTTTGTCATTACCATAATATTTTTTTGTGTGAAATGTCTCGATTTTCATAGTTTTTGTTGATTTTCTTTTAAAATAAAATAACTTATGAAAACTATATATTTTTGATGCTCAAAACTCCTGCTGAATCTAATGGTGTACTTATCTCTATTGCAAATTTTTCGAACAGTTTTTTTTTAATAATATTCTAGACACATTTTGTATACCTAATCAATCAAAACTTTTATCATAAATAATCATTTATAGCAGTGGTTCTCAACCTTTTTCGTTCCATTCCCCCCTTGACTAATTTTCAAGAGCCTTATTCCCTACCCCCATTGATGTTGAACTTGTTGGTATCAATGCATGAATATCAAAATTTGATGAAACAAATCAAATTTTCTTACTGAGAATAAACAAATCATGTAATTCATGAGAAATTTTCTAATGTATTACATAATTTCATACACAAATGAATTATTTATTTTGAATAACCTTTTTGTTGCACTGATAATGTTTAATGCCATGAAAATTTAACAAAAAGAAACATTCCAGTTGAAAGAATGCTAAAACAATTATTTCTTTGATAAAAAAATAACTTTGATATTCAATACAGTATTCAGCAAAACTTTACAAAAATTCTCAATGTTCAAGTCAATAAGAAACAAAACAATTTCTTTTGAAAAATCTTTTTCAAAAACCCAAAAACTTCTGGTGTTCTTTTTGGAATTAAAAATATCGAGAATTATTTAAAGCAAATCTGTTTTAGTATTTCAAGAACCACTCGTGCATTAAACCATGTTATAACTTTCAGAAGTGAAAGTGATCGCTTAAAAAAATAAAATGTATTTATCAAGTTTGTAAAAATGCCGTAAACTCAAGTAAAACTTGTTCTCGACTCGACATAAATACATAAATACATAAATACATAAATACATAAATACATAAATACATAAATGCATAAATACATAAATAAATAAATACATAAATACATAAATACATAAATACATAAATACATAAATACATAAATACATAAATACATAAATACATAAATACATAAATACATAAATACATAAATACATAAATACATAAATACATAAATACATAAATACATAAATACATAAATACATAAATACATAAATACATAAATACATAAATACATAAATACATAAATACATAAATACATAAATACATAAATACATAAATACATAAATACATAAATACATAAATACAAAAATACAAAAATACAAAAATACAAAAATACAAAAATATAAAAATACAAAAATACAAAAATACAAAAATACAAAAATACAAAAAATACAAAAATACAAAAATACAAAAAAAAATACAAACATACAAAAATACAAAAAAATATAGGTCCCGTGTAAAAATTTACAGTTTAAATACTAAAAAGTGTCACACGAAAAAGTGACCAACCAGCGGGGGTCGTGTGGTAACGCTGAATTTGACGTTTGCTGAGGGTGCCGAAAGGTTTGGGTATAGAGCTTTATGACGTTTCGCATACGCACACTAGCGCACTATTTGGTTTTGCTGCCTGACAAAATTTAACCTCACTTTATTTTCGTGTACGTACACGCAATACATACGCACGTAGATTACTCTATAGATGAATCCAGTTTGAAATGGTCGCTACACACAAAGAAAAATTACTCTAAATTTAAAAAGATCGTTCGTTGGATTAAAAGTTCGCGTTGGTGAATATTCGTAGAAAGTTCAAACTTTTCAATTTAAAAGTTGGAAAGTTTTTGATACTACCATGCATTTATGGAACAAAATCGTTGTATTGGTAAAAGTATTTTACCTTTAATTGGAAAAGAAACTTTTTATGGCAAGAATACACAACATTTAGCACTACAGGGATAATTTCAGAAAAATGTGCTTGGTTTTTTAAATTTATTTAAAAAAAATTTAAACAGTATGTTAGAAAAACACTTTTTTTGTATTTATCGCTTCTCCACTAGCTTCTGCTTCATACTGTAAGCCACCGGTCACTTCCGAATACCCCAGGCTGGATGGTTCCGGATGGAGGCTTCGACGCGCGACAGCAGTGTAACACGATGGTCACGTTTCCGGCCGCAATCAGGACAGTCTTGGAGGAGTTGGCCATTGATTCGGGAAGGGTGGTCGACGTTCCCGATCCTGGAAGCGCATCCGGAACATGGAGTTGATGAGGCCCTCGGAACGGAGTTCGATTTTGAGCACGTAATCCTACTTCGAGAATGACACAGATTTTTTTTTGGCTCACTGTCCAGATTCATTCGGCTGAAGCTGCGCCGTCGCGACGTGAGTGTTTGTGAGCGGGTTGCTAAAAGATATGGAAAGTAAGTGAAGTTGGCTAGCCACTGCACACATTCTCAATACTCACCGGTGCTGTAAACCGCCGGCACCGAGTGCAACATCTCCGCTGACCACCTCCGATTATGTAGCTTTTCGTCGTCCTCCTCTTCGTCGGAGGCCCTTCGTGAAAATAAACTTTCGCGTACTTGTCCAAAAACCGGAAGTTAATCTTCTTCAACGCAATCTCGTTGTTCACGCAACGCTTCGGCAGTGCCATCTCCTCGATGATCTCGCCCCAGTCGTCACGCGAATTGACCTTCAACCACCAATCCCGGGCCACCACCACCCAATAAAACCGGTGCGAATCCACATTCCTACCTCTCATCCTACAAAAATAAACAAAATCAATCACAAACCCCACAAAACATCCAAACTTCCTTCTTACGCATTCCGGCCGTGGAACAGCTGCAGTTCCTGCAGGAAGCTGGCCTTGTCCTTTTCGAGCACTCGACCTCGTCCCGCTCCTGCACCACCCTCCTTCGAAGGCGTTCCGCTGTCCTGGCTGCGTTTCCGCGTCCGAGTCCTGGCTGCTGCCGCGGTCGGCTTTGCTTTGCGTCCTAGACTCACCAGCACCACCGGACCCACCAAAGTGTTTGTTTACATTTACGACTTAGGCGTACACGGTTACACGAGAACGTCAAAATGAAAGAAATTTTTCAGTCGAATTAAAAGTAAAAACTTTTAAATCAGTGAGCAATGAGATTTTCAAAAACTGTAGCAGTAAAAGTTTTCATTTTCAAAACAAGAAAAAAACTTTTAATGTAGCAAATTTTAACAACTTTTTAATTCAAAAGTAAGTTACTTTTGTCATTACTGTAATATTTTTTTGTGTGTAGGGGGCAAATGGTGTTACAAATGGTAGCTTCCATGTATTTGAATATGGGAGCTCAGGAAAACTAAATTTTTAAGCTATAAATCAGTGTTTCTCAACCGGTGAGGAATTCCCCCCTAGGGGGGAATTTGACCATTTTTGGGGGGGAATGAGGGTGTATCTCGGGATGCATCATTAATCGAATTCATTTAAACATGTATGCAAAAAAAAATCTTATCTGAAGCTTTCTTTGTAAATTACATGTTTACAAATAAATTTCAACGTTTTTAAAATTATTTTTGTAAATTTTTACAGTTTCTAACAAGTTTTACTTGAGTTTACGGCATTTTTGCCAACTTGATAAATACATTTTATTTTTTTAAGCGATCACTTTCACTTCTGAATGTTATAACATGGTTTAATGCACGAGTGGTTCTTGAAATACTAAAACAGATTTGCTTTAAATAATTCTCGATATTTTTAATTCCAAAAAGAACACCAGAAGTTTTTGGGTTTTTGAAAAAGATTTTTCAAAAGAAATTGTTTTGTTTCTTATTGAATTGAACATTGAGAATTTTTGTAAAGTTTTGCTGAATACTGTATTGAATATCAAAGTAATTTTTTTATCAAAGAAATAATTGTTTTAGCATTCTTTCCACTGGAATGTTTCTTTTTGTTAAATTTTCATGGCATTAAACATTATCGAGAACAGTCGAGAACAGAACACTGATGAAGTCTGCAAGTAGTAGACGAAATACGTATCTGTCAAGATATTAAAAATATATAGCGGAATTAAAAGGAACAACTCGTCTCTTTGTATTCATATTTATGTATTTATGTATTTTACGAACTGCAATACTGCAAAATTCGGTTGGAGAACATCGAAACAGCGAATGCATGGGATTTGAGACTAAACCGAGGACTAAACATCAAGTTGAGCTAATGCTAATGCTCGACTGTAAAGGCAAATTAACAGTGTACCCAAATTCCCACCCCAACTCTACACACCTTGCGCCCTGCAGGCCCGACCGAGACAGGCAGCTGTTGGCCTCTCGCTCTTCCGCATGTCTTTCAGTGGCACAGTCCGACGGTGGCCAGAACAGTCCGAAACGTATATAAGGAAAAGTGTCGTGTGGTAAAAATTTGGTTTCGCTTTTAACTGCGCTCTCTGGCGAAACCCATCGCATTTCGCTTGCAAAACTGGTCCAAATCGTGCGCTCCTCGGCGACGGCGGCGGTCCTTGCCTCAAAACTGCGGACAATTCCGGTGTGCGTGTTCCCTCCCGATCGCGGATCTTCCGAGCGATTTTCAGGCCAAATTTTGCAATCCGACGACTGTTGCGAAGTGGAAAAAAAAGAAGCAGTAATCACCGTGCCCCTTGTCCGGGTGTGTGAGCGTGAGTGTGTGTGTATCGCGCCCGCGGAATAATCTGTCTCATCCGTTCCGTCGACCCTGTTGCGCGCTTCCCCTTCCGTTGGCCTCGTTTTGGTCTCACGTATGAAGTCACTTCCGGTTTAGCCGCGGTTAATTGACAGATTCGGGATTTTAGGGAAGTCATTCTGCAAGGAAAGGTTTGCTTTTGCATCTCCCGCACTAGTCCGGAAGTAGGAGCACCTTCACCGGGAACACTAACGGTCCCCTCTCCAGAATGGCACTCAGCCAGACGTCGGTGGTGAGTCACGAGCCCTTTACATGAGAAAAGAATTGCAAATCGGCATAAATGGCAAGGTCAGACTGGAATATTTATGATCAGAGGGGTTTGACGAAACATATGGTACTATCCAGGAGGGTGTTCCGGAGACATTTAATTGATGGATTATGATCACATGAGATGCTTTTACTAATCTATTATTTTAAATATTATTTTTTCAAGTATAAAGAAGACCGATTTGAGCAGATTGTGTTCTTTATGAAACTTAAGGGTTCATGTAAATAGGTATTTTTTAAAAAATCCCAGCAAGCTTAGTACAAAAAAGCACACTGGCATGTATTTTGTTTTATTAAACTCAAATTTAGTGGGGCTGATTGGGGGCTGATGATAACACCAAAACAAGTAAGCATCTCGATTTTCATCCAAATCGGACCACCCTTCCTTTTTGACACTACCCCAAAGTTTGAACTTTGAAAAGTATTTGCAGCTGTTTTATTTTGTAAAAAAAATAGTAATTTCTTGAGTGACCATATGCCCCTCCATTAGTATGATTTTTGCCTTTATCGCATAATCGCATTACCTTGAAATTCACTCGAAAAATGAACATCCTTATTAGACTTTCAAGACCCAAGTGTTAACCCTCTACTGCCCAAATTTTTTTTCGATTTTTTTTTTCGTTTTTCCCGTGTTTAGGAGGTCATTTTGAGCAACTTTTGTTTTACGAAAAACTTTACTTCTCTTGTTTTATGTTTTTCTTGTTTCATTTTTAGTATTTTAATTTGCATTTATCTTGTTTAGTTTATGTTTGTTTTTGGTAGTATTTTGCCTATTCTACCTCCTCCTATCATTACATTTTGCCTATCTAATTTTTTTATGTTTTTACAGTAACTTTTTAAATTTTTTGCTTGTTTTTCACATTTTTGCTATAAAATGGCACCATTATTATTTAATTTGTAGAAAAATGCGTAGAGGCATAGTCTAGGACACTAGAAAAATTACCGCATACTTTTTTTTACTTAAAACATAGGAAATGTTAGTAAAAAACACAGCCAAAGTTGACCCCTAAAAAAATGACATTTTCAAAAATATTGGCAAAGTCACATTAAACAAGTAAAACTTTCAACCCATAAATTTTCTAAAATTTTAAAAGATCTTCTTTCCAATGCTTTTTAAAGTTCAAAAATTGATTGAAAAATTGATTTTTGACGATTTATTAAATCGAAGCCCGTCTAAAGGCGGGGTTGGGTTGTAGAGGGGGTAATACATATTCACTGAAAATCAAATTCAGCAAATGTCTGTGTGTCTGTTTCATTTTTTTATTCAGTTGAGTATTTCAAAAGTTATGAAAAAAACTAGCTTAATCCACCCTTGTGTTTGGTGCTTTCCTCACTGTTTAACAAAAATGGATCACACAATAATTCTTTTGGAAACCAATATCGCAGAAAAATTTGTCCAACTAACATTCGGCCTCAAAAAGTAGACGCATTTCACTTAATTGGTCATAACTTTAGACAGGGGTGCCAGATATTCGATCTTTGGACCCGTTCGGAAGGTTTTATCACTTAAGTCGTATTAACTTGAGACAGGGTTGCCAGATATTGATATTTTGGGCTAGGAAGGTATTTCAAATACCTATCCAACAGTAGGTCGGATGATGGATCCGTACATTTTTTATATATATACTGCCGTTCTACGCATAATTGTCCCATGTCAGTTTTGGGCGATTTTGACATTATGGCATTTTTAAGTTTAGTTTGACGTGTACTTTAAGAAAAACACATAATATTTGGTACTTTGTTCGGAAACTCATTAAAAACAACACCAAGTCTGTTTGTCCCATCGTTAAACTTCTACGCATAATTGTCCCACCAAGTATTTTCTTACACAGAATTATTAGTTTTAATAAGCATTATGTCTTGTTTACCTGTTGTATAGCAAGAGAATCACAAATAAGGGTGATAAACTGCTAACTGGGGCGATTAGGGACACATAGGGTGGATAGGAATCCACGGGACAATTATGCGTAGAAACACAGAAATCGATCGAAAAATTTCAATCGCGTTTTTCTCAGTTGCACTTTTTTGAACATGGGACAATTATGCGTAGAACGGCAGTTAAGATCTGACAACTCTATCAGTGTATGAAGTTTAATTTAGATAACACTGTTAGTCGGGTATTGTTTTGCCTTCCTCACCTTACTGAAGAAAGGCTATAAAATCACTCAAAAAATGAGCTTCTTTAGTTGACCTCCTAGACCCACCTTCACGTATACATATCGACTCAGAATCAAATTCTGAGCAAATGTCTGTGCGTGTGTATGTCTGTAAGTCCGTGCACCGAAAAAATGCTCTCGATTATCTCCGGACTGGCTGAACCGATTTGGACCGTTTTGGTCTCATCCGATCCGTCTTGGGGTCCCACAAGACTCTATTTGATATTATGAAGTTTTGTTAAGTACTTCAAAAGTTATGCTAAAAATTTATTTTTGGTAAAAGTCCGGAAAATGTCATGTTATACATTTTTAAAAAGGTAACAAGTCCAAAACATTGAAGATCTGACTACCCTATCAAAAGAAATAAGCACTTAAGTGTTATTTATACACTTTTTATAGGCCGGATCTAAAATATTTTGATGAAAACGTTGTCCGGATCTATCATGCGACTCATCGTTGGTGGGTAATCAGAAGACCTTTCCAACACGCCCAAAAGATTGAAGATCTAACAACCCTATCAAATGAAAAAATATAACTTTACCAATGTGAGGAAGGCTTCAACCACCTTAAGGTAACGTTTTTAATTTGCTTGATTATTAACATCAAATTCTAGGTCAGCGTCCAAATATTAGTCAAATTTGAGTGGTTGAGTGGCAGTGACAGAATTTCTCAATATCTCATAACCGCCATATTGCCCACCATCTTTCATTACAAATTCGCAGATTAGTTTAGAGCAGCTCAATGTTTGAGCACAATAACTCAACATAAGAAATCCGAAAAATATGTTTTTTGTGATTCGATTATCCAAAGCGATTTTTTTTTTGCAAGCGCTTCGGACAACATAGTCTAGACTGTACAAAACGAAATATTTTTCTTTTACCAAAAAAAAATGTAGTCTCATGATACCTTTCGCACAACACGTCACGCGCAGTTCGCGCTTTGATGTTCTTTTCGCGCGCGTTCTAATCACTGACAGTTTTGTGGCATGTTATCGAGAGTTGTAGTAGGTACCTCCTGCCCGAACCTGCTGAACAAATTAATGTGACTGGTTGTTGTACCTTCTTACCTGTGTGTGCTGCTCGCGACCACAAGCGGAGCTTTTACAAAAGAGTATTCAAAAACAAACGTGTGAGAGCAGAAACACTTTTCTTTGCACACGAAGCCCCCGGTGGGAATTGACTAAATACATCAACAACAAATGTTGTACTGATAAGAGCGAAAAAAAACGCCAAACTTGTGCGATACCTGTGGGCTTGATTGGTGTGGATCAAATCGGGCCGTTTTGTTTGTAACAAAGCAAAATAGCAATTAACAAAATTTTAAGGGTTTAACAAAGTATTTTGAAAATGATATAGTTGAGTTTTCAACTTAGTCAAATTTCCAACCATAACCAACTGATGTGATGAATTATTGAGAGCCCGTAAGCCAACCCGTATCCATATCATTAGCGACTCAAGTGGAGTTAAAAATTCAAACAAAAACCGTTTCAATTCAGCACAACTTGTGAGGGCTGAGTAATCAATAAGTGTTGTCGTAAAATATGCATTGCATAACAACAGTTTTACAGTGTGCATTTCTGCTGGTTTTGCCCTTTTCCAACAACCTTGATCATGCAAATTAACCCCCTCCTAAATGAGTAGCTGGTACTAATTCGCTGTTTCTTCCTTTCCGCTCTTCCTCAAAGCTAAAACTGTACAACACCGTGATCGATGACGTCATCGCCGGCGTTCGGGATGCCTTCCTGGACGAGGGCGTCGACGAGCAGGTGCTGCAGGAGATGAAACAGGTCTGGACGGCCAAGCTGATGGCGAGCAAGGCGGTCGAGACGGCACCGGAACCACAGGACCAGCACCCGCCCTCCATTTTGGCCAACAGCAACAAGGTATGCGTTGTGTGTGTGTCTTTTAAGTTTCATTGGATTTGTACTAACTTTGCACGATCTGATTTCACCTAACTTTTACTCTAATTTCATGAAAAACACACGCACATGCGATTCCGGTCTCGCGCCTCAACCACCTGCAGTCGGTGTCGCACTCTAAGGTACTTGAACCCAAATAGTTTGATTGAACTAATCTGCTTTAGTTTGCTGGCGGTGTTTCTTCACGGAAGCAATTCTATTGCAAGATTTTGGAGCGGGGAAAGCTTTAGAACCTTGCCATACAAGCTTAATACAGAAAACGGCATATGCGGCAGGACTATACAAGTTGTTTATAGAGGTGCTTAGTGCTCCAGATGCGAGCCAATCCAATCGTCAACCAGGTTTTCGGGGATCCAGGAATTGGAAACTTGGGACGTGGAAATGTAAGTCTCTCAACTTCGATGGAAGCAGGTGTTTTGGAAGGGGAAGGACCACCGAGAGTACGGTGACTACACTATGTATTAAATCGGCAGCAATAGACACGAGCTGGGGACAGCTTTTATCGTGTTGGGCGAAATGGCTAAGCACGTGATTGGTTGATGGCTAGTCAAGAGGGTCGATTCTTCAACCTGAGCATCATCAATGTGCCCGCACATGGAAGGCGACGCCGACGACAAGGACGCTTTCTTCGAGCTTCTTGATCGCGAGTACAGGAAGTGTCCAAAACACAACGTCAAGATTGTCATCGGCGACTTAAACGCTCGGCCAGGAGGAGGAGTTTAGACCGGTTATTGGGAGGTTCAGCGCTCACCAGCCAGACAAACGGGAACGATTTTGCTACCCCATGAAACATGGCCATACGTAGTACCTTCTTCCAGCACAGCCTTCTCTACAAGTCACAAATCGACCATGTTCTCGTCGACGGTAGGTACTACTCGGACATAATCGACGTCAGAACATCGACTCGGACTAGAACCTAGTAGTGGCAAAGCTGCGCCAACGCCTGTCCGAAGTCACCAAGATCCGGTTCCGTCGCTCGCAGCGATATAATCTGGAGCGACTCAAGGATCATGAGGTTGCTACCCAGTAAGCGCGGGAACTTGTTAAAGCGCAAGGACATGGAACAGCTGTGTCGCTTCAACGAAACGCGTAACTTCTACAAGAAATTCAGTAAATCCCGGAACGGCTTCATGCCGCCAGCCGAAATGTGTCGGGATGATGACGGAAGAAACTTGACTTTTGGGGCAGACGACGGGGATGAGTCACGACCCACGATGAGCTGAAGAACAACAAAGCAGTGGGTATCGGTGCGGAGCTCATCAAGATGGGCCCGGACAAGTAGGCGACCCGTCTAAACCGGCTGATAGTCAAGGTCGTGGACAGCTACCGGAGGAGTGGAAAGAGAGAGTTATATATCCGATCTACAAGAAGAAAGGCAAGTTGGGATGTGAGAACTATCGAGCAATCACTATTATCAACGCGGCCTAAAAAGTGCTTTCCCAGATCATCTTTTGTCGTCTGTCGGAGCGAGCAAAGGATTTTGTTGGTACGTACCAAGCCGATTTTGTGGAGGAGATGTCGATGACGGATCAAATCTTTTTGTTACGCCAAACTAAAAAAAAAATCTGTCGCGAGTACCAGATCCCGACGCACCACCTGTTCATCGATTTCAAAGCAGCATACGAATCGGTCGATCGCGTGTGTAGTATGAAGATCTCGGGTGCGATGTCCGACACAATCAAATGGCTTAAGGAACAGCGACAACGCGACGGTATCTCCGGCCTCTGTTTCAACAATGGGCTTGAAGGTGTCTCGAGACGGGTGGGATTCAACATGCAGGACACGATTATCAACCGATCCAGCCAGTTTCTCTGCTATGCCAACGACATGGACATTGTCCGCATTGCGTTCGAGGAGTTTGCTAGGAAGTGCACAGAATTAAAGCGGGAATCGGAGAAGATTGGATTGAGGGTGAATGTGGTGAAAACGAAGTATCTGCTGGCAGGAGGAACGTGCCGATCGACGGAGACGAGTTCCAGGTTGTGGAGGAGTTTGGGTACCTCGGATAGTTGGTTACGTCGGACAACAACTGCAGCAGAGATATTCGGAGCCGATTAATCACCGGTAGTCGTGCCTACTATGGGCTCCACAAGATCTTAAGGTCTGGTCACCTTTCTCGACGTACAAAGTATACCATTTATGAAACGCTGCAAGTACTTGAGGTTTTCGTACGGCCAGCAGTGCTAAGGACGATCTTCGGCGGCGTGTGTGAGAACAATTTATGGAGAAGAAGGATGAACAACGAGCTGGCGCAACTCTACGACAACCCAAGTTTTCGGAAGATCGTCAAGGCTGACCGAATCCGGTGGGTTGGACACGTAGCAAAAATGCCGGACACGCTAGATGTGCGCCAATCGAACCAGCCAATCAACCCGGTGCAGTTGAACCAAGTGTAAGAATATCTGGAAAGTGTGGGAGTTTCGAGTAGGAATTGGAGAGAAGAAGCCCAGAATCGAGTTAGATGGCAACGCATCTGGAGTAAGCTCATGACCCGGGGGTTGTTCAGGCAGTTAAAGTAAAGTAAGACCCCTTAGCTGAGCATATCGACGAGGATCACCGGATACCGCAAGCACATCGCAGTCAGGGGAGGCCAAGAGGCCTAAGACGGAGAATGTTTTGCCAATCAGTATTGTTGGCACGTTAAGCTAGCGCTAGTGGAAAGCGAAAGCAGAAATTCGTTAACAGTGTTAACATATACACATAAGGCTTTGTTCTATTACCATTATATTTGTCTAGTCCCACTGTTCAGCTCTAAACTACATCTTCCCAATTTTCTTTCCAGTCCAACGGTACAAAGAAGTCTAAAGCTGCGGCTGCAGCAGCAGCAGCCGCCGCCGCCGCCGCTGCTGCCAACCAGGACGCACAGAATGGAACAACGGCAAAGGGCACTACCTCGACGGCTCCGGCGAACGTTCCCCAGATCAAACCCGAGCCCGACCTACAACCCGTTCAGCAACAACAACAACAGCAGCAAATGCAACAACAACAACAACTAGTACAGCCACCACCCCTAGCTCAGTCACAGTCCGCCGTACAACAGCAGCAGCACCAGCATCAACAGCTGTCCCAACCCGCACAGCAGCAGCAAGCTCCGGCTCAACCCCCGGCACCGCCCGCCGCCGTCGTTGCCGCACTCGACCCGAACAAGATGGTCGCCATCCAGATTACGCTGCCGGCACAGCCGGGCGTGCCCAACTCGCAACCCCGGGTGCTGACCATCCAGGTGCCGGCGTCGGCCCTGCAGGAGAACCAGCTGCAGCAGGTGTTGACGGGGCCGATCATCACATCCATCATGCCATTGCCACCGCAGGTTGCCTCGTCCGTGCTGCAGCAGCACGTCAACTCCTATCTCCAGAACAACACCATCAGTAAGGGTTTTGGGTGGGGGCGTAACGGGACGTTTGGTGATTTGAGGTTTTTTTTTCCACCAACAGACAACATCCAGATCCACAAGCAAATGGACGGGGCCTGTGACTTGCCGGGGGATGCCGACATGGCCGAGGTGTCCGCGTTGGATCAACAGCTGGTGACTTCGTTGGCACGCAACAGCCAAGCAGCGACAGCATCTTCGTCAAGGCCGAGAAGTTCGAAGCAGCTGAAAAGTCGGAAGAGAAGTGCGAAAGCGGCTTTTGGTTTCGGTAATTCTTATACTAACTCAATGATATTCTTCACACAGTGGTGATCGAGATCAGGCACCAGCTTGATGGCGCGGTGGACACTTCGGACGAGGAAGCCAGTGATATCAGCGATGACAACATTGCGGACGACGACGATGACGATCTTAACGTGAGTTTGAGTGATTTTTCCTTTGTCAGGGTTTTAGATACTAACAAGATTATTCCCTATCAAAGGAAGAGGACGAGGAGATTGACGGCGAGGGTGGCGCTGAGGAGGAACCGCTAAACAGCGAGGACGACGTGACCGACGAGGATGCGTCCGACCTGTTCGATACGGACAACGTCGTTGTTTGTCAGTATGATAAGGTAAGTGCAGCGTGGTTCAAGTTGATCGAATGATTTAACTCTGTCTTCTTCCCAATTGCAGATCACGCGATCGCGGAACAAGTGGAAGTTCTATCTTAAAGACGGTATTATGAACATTAGCGGTAAGGATTACGTGTTTCAAAAGTCGAACGGCGATGCCGAATGGTAAAGTGAATGAACTGACTTGAATCAAAGTTTAAACCGGCGTACTGAATGTGTAACATAGCTCAAGGAAGGGCACATCCGACTATTCTTTTATTTTATATATCGTTTCTGTATTTCACTGGCAGAAAGCAAACTCGCTTGCAATCAGTTTCCCCTGACTATCTTTTTTCAAGCAAAATAAACATAAAATGGGTTGACTACAAACTTATACAAAAATAAACCTATCTAAACGTTTTAACTTAAAATCGTTCTTAAATAATCAACCCTTCGTGCCTTTTTTCCAATAAAAAAAATCACAAGCACGATACAAAATAAAATAGTAACAAACCAACAGCCTTACGAATGTAACGCCAGAAGATTTCCTTATTTCCGCAGTATAACAAAACAATACACCACAAAACAACACACCAACACACACTGTTTAGTTACTAAGTTATTCGCCTAAACTGTGAACAGAACGAGAAAGTGTAAAAAAACCAATCTTACAACAACAAAAAAAACCCCATGTGTATACTTAGTTGAATTTCACACTGTAGTCTTTAGTTTTACCCACATTTTATAAATATATTTTGGGCATGGATGAGGAGTCAGCGATCTGACCGGCGAAAAAAAAACACACAATTATTAATCTGTAAAACAAACAAACAAACAAAAAAAGATACAAATTATCTCAATGAGGCCGGTTTCGGTCGGATTCGTGAAGCTTTCCAACATCTCTCATCGGTCGTTGATGAGCTTGGAAGCTGGTGGTGATCCAACACAATTGTTGTATAAATAAAAGCAATTAAGCAGCAGCAGCGAGTGTGTGTTTTGTCGCAGAATATCCGAAATCTGATAAAGGGGAAATACACCCATTTTAAGCCTAATAAGCGGTCGTGTTTGAATGATCCTGGATAATCTGTAGTGTTCCTTGAAATTTACTAAAACCAAGCACACCAACCAGTAGAGCAACTTTTAATTTGACTTTTACTAAAAGTTATTCTATTCCTTTTACAAGCGTTTAAAAAAATATTTCTCGAGTGTATTCTAATCTGACGAGAATGCACTGGACCCCGCCCATTTTTTCTAGTTTCAGCTTAGTTGCTCTAGTGCTGCCATTTGAGATTACATTATTTACTTTTTTCGGGACTAGTTTTCACGTGAGTGACTAGCTAACGTGCACTAGAAAATGTTGCCGTTAGTTGGAACAAATTTCATCTTAGGTGCTTTGAAATCGTTAGCGCAAGTGAAAAGATATTGATGGCGACTTTCGTTTAGCAGTTGAGCTCTCATCTTGCGTGTGGATTTGTGTGCCAACAAAATGAAGAAAAATGGTCTCGCAAAATAGAAATTATGATCAAAAGTGCTTTAAATTTGATCTTTAAAAAATTTTGGAGCCGTTCAGAACCTAACTGCAGCGTGCTTCCAATGTTGGCATATCAGCGTTGTGACGTTCAATTACAGCTCATAAAAAGCGTTTTCAACTGAAATCGAGTGATAAATAGCTCGATAGGAAGTGAGCAAGTAAGTTTCTATAAGAGCAATTCCAGCTCAAATCAGGAAATTTTCTGGTACTTTTGTACCCGACCCTCTACGATTTCAATGAAACTTTTTAGACATGTTATCCAAGGGGTATATAAGCCATTTTTGTGTACATGGAGCCAGTTGCACTCGATAATGACATTTGAGAAGGGCGTAAGTTATTTTAAATATTTTTGTATTTCGTAATTTAAATATTGCTGTATCTCGAAGCCGTTGCATCGTATCAAAAAGTGGTCAAAGACAAACTTGTAGGAACTTGGACGGGCTTTCTGTTAAAAATACACTGAAATAAAAATACACGCCACTTCTATAAGAATTTTCAATTTTTATGTTTAAAAGCTAAATTTAAAGGTGAAGTCACGTTTTTTTTCGTTCAAAATTTTTGAGGAAATAGCCTAAAATGATGCAAAAAGACTCACGAAAAATGCAGGATGGTATGTCTCTCCTAAAAAAATACAAAAATCATTTACTAAAACTGTTTCTTTGAAAAGTGGTCTGAACGTCAAAATTTTCAAAAACTGATAGTGGGAATCGATTCCTCAGACAATTTTACATAAAAGTCTCCATATTGATTATTGTCCTATGTCCAATTCTTGTGAAGATACAGCGAATTTAAAAATAAAAATGTTTGAAAATTTTGTTTTTTGTGGTTTTTGGCAATTTCTATATGACAGACTTGATTTTTCAGTCTCGTAAATATTTTTAACGGAAAGCTCGTCCAATTTTCCGGCTTCGAGATACAGCAATATTGAAATTACTAAATACAAAAATATTTAAATAAGGCCTTGAATAACATGTCTAATAAGTTTCATTGAAATCGGAGAGGGTCGGTTACGAAAGTACCAGAAAATTTCCTGATTTGAGCTGGATTTGCTCATTAACATCTTTACTAAATAAGTTGTTTTTTTAAATAATGAAAATCAACAAAATGGAAGAAGTTAGCGAGCGAGTGTTTAACCTACCAAACATACGAAATTTCCCCTACTTATAGGACACTTGAGACTTTTTTTAGGATAATAAGCTTAACACGATTTCAAGCTTCCAGAGGAGATAGGCATTGCAAAAGAGACTCCATCATTGGCACGCATTTTGCCAGGATTTTTTAAAAGTCCCAAGACCTCAAGCGGTATAATCAAGGGTTTTCGAAGCTGAATAAAAAATAAATGCAAATAATTTTATGGAAAAGTCTTACTGAATTAAAAAAAATAGTTGTACAACACGGTGAAAAGACAAACCAAACTTAGGGCAATACTGATCAGGACGCCTTATGCCTCCGCCGCTTCCGGCACAATCTGCAGGATCGTCTTCCGTTTGGCATCGTACGAGAAGCCGTTCTTCTTGAACAGTTCGCTCTCGTAAAACTGCTTCATGTTGTGGATATCGATCGCCTTGGCTCGCTCGATCAGATCCTTCTCCATGACCTCCACGTGGGTGGCGCGGGGACCTTCCTTGCAGCGCAGGTACGCCAACTGGTCGAGCGTCAGCTGGCGCAGAATGAAGAACAGCAGCTCGGAATGGTCCTTCTGGAAGGAGAGGTACTTCTGGAACGTCGATCGCATCTTCTTCATCACGCTGAACTTTTGCGCCTCGATGAAGCTCTCCAGCATCATCCGAATGGCCATGTTGACGTCCACGTCCTGGACCGTGTCGCGCAGATGCATCCGGGCGTGCGCTTCCGACATGCGGATAACGCTCTCGATGTGACGCACGGTGATGGGCAGCGAGCCGGTCGAGAGGGACTCTTGACGCAGCTGGGAGTACATTTTGGCGATTTTGTCCTGGTCCATGTTGGTCAGTTTGGGGTGAACGTTCTCCTTCGAGTAGACGATGTACTTCTTGAGCAAATCTTGCGGGATCTGCATGCTGTCGGTGGGTTGAGATTCCGGAATGGTTTCCTCCATGGTGGGGTGGTTCCTGATGTGCGAACCGACAACGAACCGCGCCAGATGTTGGTCCTGCATCGGGTCGAACTCGTCCTTGACGACGCACAGAATGTCGAAACGAGAGAGAATTGGCTCGGACAGGTTGACGTTCTCGGAGAAGGTCATGCTGGGATCGTAACGTCCACCGATGGGATTGGCCGCGGCGATGACGGCGCAACGAGCCTGCAGCGAAGTGATGATACCGGCCTTGGAAATGGAAATGGACTGCTGTTCCATCGCTTCGTGAATCGAGGTTCGATCTTGATCGTTCATTTTATCGAACTCATCAATCAAACAAACGCCTTGATCTGCAAGCACCAGTGCGCCTGCTTCCAGGGTCCATTCGCGGGTCGCTGGGTTGCGCCGAACGTACGCCGTAAGACCGACAGCGGAGGCGCCCTGACCGGTGGTGAAAACGGCACGCGGGGCGATCTTCTCCGAGTACTTGAGGAACTGAGACTTGGCCGTGCCCGGATCTCCGCACAGCAGGATGTTGATGTCACCACGAAGCTTGTGCTTTTCGCCGTGGTTTTTGGCCTCTCCGCCAAACAGTGTCAGAGCCAAGCTGCGCTTGATGTAATCGTGACCGAAGATGGACGGGGCCATGCTTTGGATGATGCGCTCGCTGATGCGTGGATCTTTGCTCAGCTTCTGAATCGTGGCAATGTCTTCGTCGGTCAGGGACGCGACCACTTGCTTGCTGTCCTTGACCACCATATGGTTGGCAATCAGCACGGTCGCAAAGACCGGGAATCCTTGCTCGGTGTTGAGCGAACCGTCGTAGTTGTTGGTGTAAATTCCGGTGACTTCGATTTCATCTCCCGGCTTGCACTGATCGCAAAGATCCGACAGGAGAATGCAATCCTTGCTACGTGGGATTCGACCAGCTGGAATGCGACCAGGCGATTCCTGCAGGGTGATTTTCTGGTAGTTTCTGTACAAAGTCTGCTCCATGTTGATCGAAAACGGTCCACCGCTCTGACACTCCGGACAGGAACCGGGCTTGACTTCGGTGTTCTGGCTCTGTACGAACGGACCCAGGACGTAACCGCACTTGACGCAGTCGTACTTGATGACGGACAACTGTGGCAACACTCCGGTCGTCGCCGTTACCACACCGAGTGTGCGGACCAGCTGATTCAGATGAAGCTTACGGAAGGTTCGCAGCTCTTCCACCAACGGCAAGTCGGAAATGCGCACGTGCACCTCATTCGTGACACGCTCGTACGTGGGATAGATGCTCAGCACCATCTCCTTCGCCACCTTGTCCATAATCTCAAGCATCTGGAACGGTGCCTCCGGCAAGAAGTAGGCCAACACATGCTGATTGTTTGCCAAGTCCGTGTACGAAACGACAAAGCTGGACTTGTTCTGCTCGCACATTCTCCGGATTCGGTCCCGATAAACGTACTGGCCCTTGCCATCGACAAACGTTCTCAAAAAGCTGTTGAATCGATTGGCAATCTCCGTGCGCGGTCCCAGCATCGAAACCCACTCCTTAATGCTATGCCCTTTGGTGTCTTCGAGGTTTTCAATCGACTCGATCATCTCCGCGTCTTCGACCTCTCCCCCCTGGGCGGCCTTTTCCGCCGCACGTCGCTTCGCACGCGGAACATCGTCCTCGTCGTCGCTCTTCTCGTAGAACAGATCCCGCTCGTCACGGTGAATTCCAGCGGCGCGGTCACGACGTCGCATTTCCGCTTCGGCCGCGGCTCGATCGGTCTGCGAAATGTCGCTGTAATCTTCCTGGTCCAGATTGGCGATGTCATACTGGTCCAGTTCCGGCATCGCCCGGTAGTCACTGAATTGAGGGAAGATTCAAATTAAATACACGACCCAAGCGCAACTCCCCCCTTCATTCAACTTACTTCTCCATGTTGTCCCCAAACAGTTCCTCGCCCTCCTCATCCTCGTCGTAATTGTCCTCGCGGATGGTCATGTCGCCGAGGATTTCCTCCTCGTTCTCGAACGGCTCAAAGTCCCCCACGGGAGAGGTCATCCCGGACCGGAAGTTGCGACGGTCAATGTCGCTGGGGGTGTTTGGTGGCGGCGAGCTTGGGTTGTCCTACGGAGAAAAGAGCGTAACGGTTAGATATAACGAATTGCACTACATAGATCTCTCCAAATACTTACCGACATCTTGTGAGGTGATGATTAACAAACAAATTTAGGGAAATAACAGCAAAAGAAACGATTTTCTGAAAAATAACTTTGTAACACCTGGAGCACAACGAGAACACGCTCCGTCCGCGGCAAATGAAAGCAACAAACTCAGCGATTTTAGGCGCGCAAAAGTGACACCACAGCTGCAAGAACTGCAGCAAAAGCATAAAACTTGAAAATTTCAAAGGGCCGAATCGGGTACGGGGTGCGTTTGTTGTTTTGTGTGTTGCACGTTAAACGATGCTTGGCCAATTTGGTTGATGATAATTTACCCAAAAAGTTTTAAAGCTCCCACACAAAAGAAACACAAAAGACATGTCCAGAGTTTTTTTTGAAAAGGACCAATAAACTATTGTCTTTCATATGTTTATAGGACCTAATCAAAAAAAACTCTAGATGTTTTTTCTGGATATATCCGAGCGGTTTGCTAAATTATTTTTGTTTTTTGATTCCTGCAAGCAAAAGTGCC
Organism: Culex pipiens pallens; assembly: GCF_016801865.2. Taxonomy (NCBI): domain Eukaryota; kingdom Metazoa; phylum Arthropoda; class Insecta; order Diptera; family Culicidae; genus Culex; species Culex pipiens. The sequence continues at coordinate 109,641,290 of NC_068939.1, forward strand.
CACCCGTAGTTGCTCCTCCGTCGTTGACCAGGACCTCCAGAAGTTACCTCAACGTGCCACAGAAAATCAGTAGGAGCTATCTTTCCTCGTTTCGCAACTTCTCAAAGGCTCCTACCATGTAGTCTCTAGGAAGTGGATGGATAGTCCGATACTAGGGTGATAGAAACCGCCCAACCGACTGCATTTCCGACAAAGTATCACGTGAGTTTTGAGTATTAGGTTAGCAAGACAGGTATGAGATCAGGAATCACACGGGGCAGTGATGTGACCAGTCAGAGTGATTTTTCTTAAATTCATCTTGAAAGCTATAGTATGTATGTATTGCGTAAAAATAAATCACATTATTTGATTAATGACGACTGTCGCGTCCTCGGGAATACTTCATTAAATTTTCATTAAACTTAATATAGACACAAGACGAAACATTTTTTTATTCAATGTAATTTTAAAGTTCATTTATTAGCTCAATATTCAGTTATGCATTCTCGAAAAAGTTGAAATTACACTCCAGTGTTCAGGTGTGACCATTCGTCCTTATTTTTTCTTGCGCTTTTTCGGCACTTCCTTCTTGGAGGATTCCTCGTCCGAGCTCGATGAGCTGCTACTACTACTACTGCTGCTGCTACTGGAACTACTTTCACTGTCGCTCGTGTCCGAATCCGACGACGAATCTGAGCTGGACGATGAACTGCTACTGTCGCTACTACTGTCCGAACTGTCCGATGACGATCCACCGGATGCTTTCTTGCGTTCCTTGGGCTTTGGCGCGGCACTGGCGGCCACTCTAGAAAATTTTAAGGTTTTAATTAAAGCTACAGTAACTGTCGTAGATATCTAGAATTAATTTGAAACTTACTCCTTGTTTTCCAACTTGTTGAGGTTTTTCTTCAAGAGCTGCGTCCTCGATGACCGATGGACGTATTTGCGTTTGCCCTTGCACTCATAGCTCCAGTGGCCGAATTCCAGGCACTTTTGGCACCGAACTCCTTTCGGGAAAGCGGCAGCGATTTTCGCTTCCCTGCAAACAATGAAGTTAGTTAAACAATCGAAAGCATTTTTGAGAAAAAAAAAACAGCAAACTTACTTTTGCTTTTGCGCTAGTTTCAGCGCTCCCAGATGCATTTTGTAACGAAATTTGAGGACCAATATGTCGAGGCAATGTTTTCGTGTAAAATTTATCAAAGATTTAAAAAACTTTTCATCACTATTGCAAATTATTTCAAAACAAACTTTAGGTCAACTCGACGGAGCAAATGCGGTTCTGCAAAACGTTTGTTTACCTCTCAATCTGTTTACGCAGTTTATGCGCCAACTTGACAGCTGACAGCAGCATAAAACTGCAATAAAAATCGTGTAGGGGAGCGTTGTCAGCTTTCAGACATCCGTCGCTCCTTGGTGATCCCACCTTTCTGCAGGTCGTCCCGCCAGTGGGCACGAAAATCTTGCGTCTTTAACACAAACGTCAGTCGCTGGTTGATGTTATCATTGTTGTCTTTTGCGTGGCTGCTGAAGGAGCGAAAAAAGCTTTGGTTGGTGAAAAATTTCTTGAAAGTTGTGAAAAATAGTGACAAACTTAAGTGAAAACGTTTTGCGGTGAAAAATAGTGACGAAAATTGTAAGATCAAATAAAGTGGTGGTCAAAATCTGGAGTAAAATAGCCAATTTGAGGCAATTTGCAAAGTGGTTCGCTGGTATTTCCAATTATTGATTTTTCATCGAAATTTTCTCACTGGCAAAGTCTTGGGCAAAGTGCTTGAAGATTGACGAAGATTGATTCGGGGTTTGAAAATCTTTTCATTCTTTTCATTGCTGCGAAACATTAGAATAGATCATCATATTTAGGAATTTCTGGATACTTTCCAGAATTTTCGAATCATCCGTGTAATAAAAAGTTTATGGAATATCCTGTAAAACGTATCTTGACTTTTTTTTGATAAGGTCCTATAAACAAATGTAAACATTGAGTGTATCCCGCTTACTCCGATGGACTTTGACATAAGGTGTGAAAGGGATACACTCAATGTTTACATTTGTTTATAGGACCTTATCAAAAAAAAGTCAAGGTATGTATGTTTAAGCACTGGCTGTCCCAAATTAATAAAATATCTTTCAGACAACATTCGTTTCCGAAAAAAATCCTTCAATAGTATTTTATTTTATTAATATCCTCTTTTATATAAAAATTATTTCCATGACATAAGCCAAAAAAGTTGTTCGAGTCTGTCGTGATAATCTTTAAAATAACTTTTTTTTTTGTTATCATCGACCTCGAAAACTGATACATATTTTTAATTCAATTATATTTTTTATAAACGATTCTAGAATTATATACATTTCATTGATTTAAAGAGGTCTTTGCTGTGGCCTATTTGTTTTTTTAACAGTAGATGTAAAAATTACTTTAAGAAGGGTGAATATCGATGTTTTAAGCAATAAGGCCGTTGCAAATATTTTCAGCAGTTTAGTTCAACCGATCGATGTTCTCCAGACAACTCCGCACATGCCTGGCCATTAGGCCGCCCAAAAAAAATGAAAAGGGATCAAAATCATGATGCTCAACCCTAGAATGATAGTTTAGGATGCCAGGAACATTGTTTCCATACAAAACCGGCTCCGTGGCTTAATGGGTACGGCTTCTGTCTCCCAAGCAGAAGGTTTAGGGATTAAATCCCGGTCGATATAATTGAAATTTGGAATCAGGAATTTGAATTTGAATAAAAACTAAAATGAATCAGGTGGGATTCGAACTCACACCTTTTGATTGGTGGTCTGGGACGCTAAGCAGTCGGCCATCAGAAGGTTTACACTCTTGCAGTGAATTGATCCGTAGTGTTGAAACATGTTATCTCTTCTTCTCATATTATTAAATACGCGCTGATCCCTGATTTGCCTGAGGGGATTGGAAGTCTAAATATAGATCGAGTTTCCTTCAGATGCTTGCTTCTATGTTTAGGCGGGGCCGAACAATGCCCAACGACCTCGGAATTGGACCGCAAGGAGCTCTGTCATTCTGAAATGGGTCGTTGGAAGCAGCGCGAGGGCTATCACCACCTTATACCCAGGACTGAGATAAGCTGTATCAGCATTCGGCATGTACACAGTCTGATACAAATTATACTTTCCCATAATTTCGCTACCGGTTAGCGGGTATTGGATTGGACCACACACACACACACAGGAACATTGTTGTTTCCATACAACAAAAAATCCCAAATCGCGCGCTGAGCTTGAATTAAAAAAGTGCCCACCGTAATTTTTTTTTACGGATTTTACCATTTCTCAGGTTCTTTTCAATGAAACTAAATTCTGTAAAAAGGGTTGTGTAGGGGTCATCTTTAGATGACTTATCTGAAAATAAACTCGTTCCTAGAACAAATTCTGTCATTTTGGCACCTGTGTATAGTTGAGGTACGTTTTTGGCCAAAAATAACCTCTCGAAAAATCAACTTTTTATTATTTGTTGTTGGAATTGGGTCTTAAAATTAAGCTTAAATTTGTGGTATTATTGTTCACAACGATTAAGCTTATTTTTCTGAGTACAATGACCTTTTGAACGACCTTAAAGGATTTAAAATGGATTTTTAATACCTTTTTTTAAAAATTAACTTCACGGTCTTGACAGAAAAGCTCCTATCGTGATTTTTACCGTTGTACATAAAAATGGACATATGGCTTTAGTACCCAATTGCTCGAAAAGTCCTCAAATGTTTGAAAATCACTACTACAAACATCTAAGCATGTCTATCGAGAAATTAAAAGAGCAACATGGAGTTAAACTTTCTGTCAAGCTGCTGTGAAGTTCACCATGACAGCTGCGAAAGTTTAACTCCATGTTACCGGCTCACATCTTTCTTTTTAATTTCTCGATACGGTTCCCTCGAACAAGAAACACTGTTGGATGACTTGTTTTTACCATATCATCTCCTCTAAGGGGTGAGGTTGGGTCAATTTTCAAACGATAGGCATTTAAGATAGAGTTCATCAAATTCCACCATATTGTGGGAAAATGTTAGTACACTACCTAAGAACAATTGTACGTTAAAAGATTCTCGATGTTATTTACATTGTTTTTGTTGATTCTATATGACAATTTCCGGAATTCCATTTCCCGGAATGGACATTATCCGGAATGGACGTTTTCCGGAATGGACGTTATCCGGAATGGACGTTTTCCGGAATGGACATTATCCGGAATGGACGTTATCCGGAATGAAATTTCCCGGAATGGACGTTTCCCGGAATGGACATTTCCCGGAAAAATGAGTTTTTTTTTTATATTACCTGATGTGACAATGAACTGGTTTGACCTAGTCACATTTAAGGAACTCGCTGTTTTGACAACTATATGAATGATAAATACATGAATGATAAAAAAGAAAGTGAAATGTTCGGACACGAACAATAGAAGCAAGCGTTGAATATTGAACCAATACTTTATTAACCACCGCGAGATGTAACAATGTAGATCGACAGTTATTAGACAAACACTAGATGTTTTCAACATTCTTTTAATGTGATGTTATGTAAGAATTTTCCCTTCTTTTGTTAACCAGTTGACTTTTGTGACTAAATTCTACCAAATTTTACCATAAAGTAGAATGATTATTTTCAAAGAAGGGAAAACCTCTAGAAAATAAAAAGCTTTCATTAGATAAAAGTATAAAGTGTATTTTCTTGAAGTTTTCCCTTCTTTAAAAATACACGATCTTTCATCAATGTGATAGGACTTCGCGAAGAGATTTCCCTTCTTGTGTTAATCAGTTGACTATTGTGACTAAATTCTACCAAATTTTATTATAAAGCAGAATGATTATTTTCATAGAAAGGAAAACCTCAAGAAAATAAAAAGCTTTTCCGAAAATCAAGGTATAACGTGTACTTTCTTGAGAATTTCCCTACTTTAAAAATAAACATTCTGCTTTATAATAAAATTTGGTAGAATTTAGTAACAAAAGTCAACTGATTAACACACCCTGGGCTTTGTGATAATGAGTGTCATCGGTTTGATGCTTGTTTGGCAAAGAGTATGATTTGATTCGATGTGGAATTAAAATCGAAGTGTTCAGTATATTGCTGAAGCTTCCATTTTTACACATGGACACCACTTCATGCTACGAGAACCCACTTTGACGCAGTCTCAGGGCTTAATCGATGGCCGGTAAGCTGTCATCGAGACAAGGAGGTTCTCCGATAGTGGAAATATCACATTTGTACAATGAACCGCTACATATGTGATTTTTCCCTATCTTAATGTGGGTGTCAGGTTAGGATGCGGGTTTTTAAAAAAAAAAAAAAAAAAGTCAACTGATTAACACAAGAAGGGAAATCTCTTACACTAAATCCCATCACATTGATGAAAGAGTGTTCATTTTCGAAAAAGGGAAAACCTCAAGAAAATACACATTATACTTTGATCTTCTGAAAGCTTGTTATTTTCTAGAGGTTTTCCCTTCTTTGAAAATAAACATTCTTATGTATAGTTCAGAGTTCTTTAAGGAAAAAAAACTTCTGTATAGTTCAGAGTTCTTTAACGAAAAACTAGGTAAAATTTAGTAGAATCAACAAAAGAAGGGAAAGTTTTTAAATAAAATCCCATTACTTTGATGAAAGATCGTGTGTTTTTAAAGAAGAAAAAATCTCAAGAAAATACACGTTATTGTTTGATTTTCTGAAAAGCTTTTTATTTTCTTGAGGTTTTCCCTTCTTTGAAAATAAACATTCTTCTTTATAGTGCATAATTCTGTAACGAAAAACTAGGTAAAATTGAGTAGAATTAACAAAAAAGGGAAAATTCTTATAAAAAAATCCATTACTTTGATGAAAGAGTGTTAATTTTCAAAGAAGGGAAACCCTCAAGAAAATAAACATTATACTTTGATCTTCTTTCGTTTTCTACAGGGTTACCCTTCTTTGAAAATAAACATTCTGCCTTATTATACAGTTTGGTAGAATGTAGTCACAAAAGTCAACTGATTAACATAAGAAGGGAAATCTCTAACACGAAATCCCATCACATTGATGAAAGAGTGTTCATTTTCAAAGAAGGGAAACCCTCAAGAAAATACACATTATACTTTGATCTTCTGAAAACTTTTTATTTTCTAGAGGTTTTCCCTTCTTTGAAAATAAACATTCTTCTGTATAGTTCAGAGTTCTTTAATGATAAACTTGGTAAAATTTAGTAGAACCAACAAAAGAAGGGAAAACTCTTATATAAATCCCATTACTTTGATGAAAGATCGTGTATTTTTAAAGAAGGGAAAATCTCAAGAAAGTACGTATTATACATACATTGATTTTCTGTAAAGCTTTTTATTTTCTTGAGGTTTTCCCTTCTTTGAAAATACACATTCTGCCTTATAATAAAATTTGGTAGAATTTAGTCACAAAAGTCAACTGATTAACGAAAAAAGGGAAAATTCTTACATAACATCACATTGAAAGAATGTTAAAAACATCTAGTGTTTGTCTACTATCTATCGATCCACAGTGTTACATCTCGAGGTGGGTAATAAAGTATTGATTCAATAGTCAACGCTTGCTTCTATTATTCGTGTCCGAACATTGCACTTTCTTTTTTTTATCATTCATATATAGGTATTATATTCAATATTATTGTCAAAATATCAAGTTCTTTAAATATGACTAGGCCAAACAAACGGGTTACAAACTTAATAATTCTTAACCACAAGTAAGCGAGTAGGCAACATTCCATTCATTGTATAATCAGGTAATATAAAAAAACTCATTTTTCCGGGAAATGTCCATTCCGGGAAACGTCCATTCCGGGAAATTTCATTCCGGATAACGTCCATTCCGGATAATGTACATTCCGGATAACGTCCATTCCGGAAAACGTCCATTCCGGATAATGTCCATTCCGGAAAACGTCCATTCCGGGAAATGGAATTCCGGAAATTGTCATAGAATCGTTTTTGTTATTAAGAAATTACGAGAGGTGTATCACTCAAAAAAATATTCACGTTGAAGTTACGTGAAAAGCTATGTGGTATTTTTCCACTACAGTTTTCACGTAACTTCTACGTGGTGACGCTAGTAGAAACGAAATTTGCTTGGGCAGATCATTTCACGTTGAATCTACGTGTTTGACACATAACAGTTAAATGATTATTTTTATGAATCTTACGTGTTTATTTTAATGAATGTTATAGGAAATTTCTAGTTGTTTTAAAGGAAATTTTTAGTTCACGATTAGCTTATTTTATTTTTATTTTTTCGAATCAAACAAAAAAGAAATGCAGTTCAAAAATGTAACATGTTTTATTGGTTCATTCAAAACATAATTCTAAAGTCACTATTAACTGGTTTCGGGTCGAGTTTGGGTAAATTGCTGCTGGTCCTTCTGCCAACAAAGATCGCCGGTCGAAATATTCACGCCAGAGCCCTCGCCGAGAATCTGTGAGTAATCGAGTCCGTTGGCCACAAGCAGAAACGCCACCGAAGAAGTTTGAGCGCTTGTAACACCTTCGACGCGGACAGCAAACTTGCCGGGCCGAAGAAAGAGGGCAGCAAGAAACACGACATCTACGCCGAAACAAAGACTCCTGGTAGCAGAGCTACAGAATGATTAACACCTTCACACCTAGTCAGATTTCACGATTGCCAGGGATGGTCTTCCGGGATCTCGATGGGTAGGTTCTCCTCCTTCGCCGGGAAAATCGGTTCCACCGGTTTCGCAGAAGGATGATCACTAATCAGTTTGGCGACGGGAAGCTTGCTGTGGCAATCCTGATGTGACTATCGGGACACCAAGCTAGCTGGTTCAACCTCTGAAACAAAGAAACAATTGATTATAAAGAAAACAACTCAAAATAAATTAAACATACCATTTGATACATTTTAAACATCATTTTCTGAACACAAGTTCTGCAGCAGGTCTTCACCATTTGCCATCGTTTTTCACACTAAAATAATCACGTAGAAACTGGTACGAATGGAGCGCTCAAAGAAAAACAGTCTCGTTAAAATTACATTTCAAAACACATAAAAGCTACATGAAAAAACCTAGTGGAAAAATACTATAAGGATTTTCACGTAACTTCAACGTGAAAACATTTTTTTGCCGGTACACTTTCACATTATTTTTACGTGTGTCACGTAAAACGGGTCTATGGAGGGGAAAATTGGGGTTACGTGATTTTTCACGTAGCATCAACGTGTGGATTCTTTTGAGTGTATCGTTTTTTGACCTGACGATACTGACGATATTTAGAGTATTTTTCAAAAATGCACGTAACAAACATTCTAAAGTCATTCAAATTTGATCGTTTGGGGCTTCGATTTATTGTTTAATGACCCTTGAACACATTCCTATACAGACATAGTCCGTTTTAGGAAGAAAAAAATGTACAAACGAGAAGGTTATTTATGTGTATTTTTCATACAAATGTTTCATCTTAAAACGTCCTGCTATACCCAAACACAAGCTTTTATGGACTATGTCTAGAGCGTCCAATTTCCCGTCCCGGGAAAAAAATCCCGGGAATTCCCGGGATTTCCCGAAAAAAAATATTTCCCGTTTCCCGGGAAATTTGTAAATTTCCCGGGAATTCCCGAAATTCAAGCGGAAGTAAACATTTTTTAAATTTTTGGAACTTCTTTTTGAAAATGCTCTGAAAAAATAATAAATGAACAAACTCAACATGATTTTGTTCAATAAAATGTATTGTTTGGTTTATATATAATTAATCAGATTATCAGAAATTATGATATCAGAATTATTTCTGATAATATTAATTTTTAAATCAACTGGGAATAGATCTTGCTTAATGAGTATTAAATTATTACAATTAAGTAATTTTTTAATAGATTGATGTTATTTCATCAAAACAATGTTAACTCCTTACCTTCAAATTAAACATTGAGATTTTTTTACGTTTTTGTTTACCATGATCAAATGAAATGAAAATCGAATTTGTGCAAAAAGAATTAATTCAATTGGTTGAATACCTAGTACTAAAGGAATTACAATTTGATATGAAAGAATTTTTTGCAATTCCGTCGTGAAACTACTTACTTTTCCTGTCATTCTTGAACGACGAAATAGCCTATACTTTTCAGTACCAAAAATAACAGAATCGAATAGCAACACTTTTCAAAATAAATGCTGAAAAGTTCTACTTTTCAGCACTGAAAAGGGTGCTGAAAGGTGGAACTTTTCAGCACTTGTTTCGAAAAGTAACACTTTACAACATTTTTTTTGATTTAAACGATTTATTGACAAAATACATGAAAATTTCACTCAATGGGTGTTTTTCTGAATTGCAAAAAATGTTGTATGGAACTCGTTGCAAAACTTGATTTTTCAGCACTCTTCGTATTTATCCAACTCGGTGAACCTCGTTGGATAAATGTACGACTCGTGCTGAAAAAATCCTCTTTTTGCCACTTGTTGCATAAACTACTAATGGAGCACTGGTGCAACTACAGGTGTTAGAGGGTTAAATGTGAAAAAATAGAAGACTCTTTATGAAAAGATGTTAATTTATCGTATAATTTAAATCATGTTGCATAATAATACAAAAAAAAATCATTTAAAAATAACTATCTATTGTTTGTTCTCAAAAAATGCAATAATATATTCAAAGCTCGCTTCAAATATTTGAAAACATTGGGTTGTTTGGAGTAAAACCAACACTAAAAAGCTTTACCATTTGTTCAAGAGCTGAAACCAGTATTTGTCATGAAAAACAAAATTTCTGCATGTTATGATTGTGGATTATGCAATTTTATGATTGTGGATTATGGATTAATTTTACTCACAGTTAAAAAATATTTCTCATCAAAAAATACCAAAATTCATTTTCTTGTAGTCGAATGATTTTTTACATGCAGTCAAGCTGCTAATTGATCTTCACACTTATTTAAACCATTAATGTTGATGTGCTATACAATTTTGTTGCATAATATTAATTAAAACCAAGATCATAACCATTTTCAATAAATTTAAAATTTCCCGGGAATTCCCGGGATTTCCCGGGAAATTGGCTGAAAATTTCCCGTTTCCCGGGAAATTAGTAACCCCGGGAAATTGGACGCTCTAGTCTGTACTGGATTTTTTTCAGGGACATTAAACTATAATTTAAAGCCCTAGACGATCAAACATGAATAACTTTATTGTGTTTGTTACGTGCATTTCTGAAAAATACTCGAAAAAGGCACTTTTGTCATTCATGCTCAAGGTACGAGTTGTAAACCATTTTTGGAAATTTGTTGTTGTATGCAAACATTGCTAATTGTTATTTTGTTATTTTTCTTTATTGGAAGTGGACAAAACTCAAATGATACAAGACGGGGTCATTCATAAAACTTACTGAATAAATTAACATAAATATCGAAAAAAAACGAAGTTGACTTTATAACTGTCGGCCACCATTGCTAGTACCAACCACTAGTGTCTTCCTTTTATCTGCAAGGACTTCGCCGCCTTGGGCTCCTAAGTGTATGAAAGTATGGCACGGAGCGACGGCGCCGAATACCCATATTTACACAATGAAACTAAAAGGCGGAGCTTTTAATAAAACAATCTTTATTGAAAGAGGTTTGAGAATGGAATGAAAATTATTTCAGGCGACACCTTGCCGGTGTCCTACGATGGTTGCTACGCAGTTGTTAGCGGTTGCCACCAAGCTGCTCGCGGTTGCCACCTAACACCCCCGCTCAATCGCGGAGTCCGAGCTTGGTCTGGATCGCTTCGAACTGTCCACGTGCTCGTCGGCACATGGACCGCCTTCTTGATGGACTGCCGGTCCACGTTGTAGACCTCGCCCCGCTTGATTCTTCTTACTCCGCTTCAAAACTTCAATTGTCGACGCCAGGTTCTTCACGACTGCCTCAGTGTTCCGTGCGCAGACAATCAAGACGTCCTCGGTGGAATCTGTAATGCGTCCACCAACAGTACTTCTGCCAAACTGTTTACAATGGTCAGGGAACTTACCCGGGGTTCTGCGCTCCCGTTCGCTGCGCCTCGTGGACCCTTCTGCTGGGCAGTGGTCACGTTCTGGTTGCGAAGGGAGCGCGCCGGAATGTTCCTCCTCGCCCTCGTCATCCGTCAGCTCAGCAACGACCGGCTGTCGTCCAGACGAATCTTCTACGGTCTCGTCCTGGTCTTCCGTCAGCTCTGCAACGACGTGTTGTAGCTCAGACGGACCAGCGAAGCGCTCCACGACACTCTCGCCATCTGGAACAGCAGCAACAGGCTCCTCCTCAACCGGTTCAATCACAGCAGGTTTCTCGTCTCGGAACATCGGCACCACAGGCCGGTTAGGTGCCCCCGCTGTTTCCGGTTGATCTTGTCGGCGCTCGTCAAACACCATGTTGCGTTTCCCGTCCGACTTCCTTATCACGGTTCTCGTCTGCTTCGCTGCTAGACTCACCCCACACGCGCATCGCCTTGGCCAGTTCTTGATCTTGGGAAAACTCTCGACCATCTCGTCCCTCCAGAGGTTTCTCATGTTCTCCTCCTCAAGGTGGCCAAACCGACGATGCCACAGCTCGTAATCGTCGTTCTTGGATGCCATCGCAGTAGCACGTGTGCCACCAGGTCCGTCGTTCCGATAAACATCCAGCGCGTACAATTGGCCAGATCGCCGACCGCGGCACACCACGCGTCCACCTTTTTCGATGGAAACGATGCCACCGGCGATCTTCACCTCCATGCCGATGTCCTCGAGCCGCCGCACCGAGAACAGATTGCCCTGCAACTCCGGCACGTACAGCACGTCGTTGACTACTGCATTTAGCCACTTCCCGTCCCGCAGTATCTTCACCCGCACGGTACCGGCCGACTCTGCAACCAGAGATTGGCCAGATTTGGCCACAGCAATCCGCACGTTCCGATCCAATGGTCGCAGCTCCGCAAAGAGCGACTTTTCTCGCACCATGTGAGCCGTTGCTCCGGAATCCAGGTACCACTCGATTCGTCCGTTCATCGCAGCAGGCGACGCCGAAAAAACACCAGCGTTGTCCGTAGCAACACCAAACGCGATCTCGTTTTCGGCCGTCACATTGGCTCCGCTTCTCGGGTTTCGCGCAAACCTGCCGGACTTGAATTCTGGCTCCCTTTCGTCCGATCGTCCATCGGGGCAGTCTGCTCGCTTGTGACCGGGCCGGCCGCAGCCGAAACACCTGATTTCCCGTCTCTTTCCCACGAACACAGACTCACCCAATCCTCCATCTTCTGGATCCTGCGGGGCAGCTAGCGCGTTCCGCTTGACCTGCTCGTCCAGGACCCTTTTCTTGACGTACCCAAGCGTCAAGTCCTTTGGCTCGATCGTCTCGACCGCCGTGATCAGCGCGTCGAACGATCTCGGCAGGGCCAACAGCAGCTGGCACACAATGTCCTCCTTCTCCAGCTTGACCCCGGCCGCCTTCAACTCCCGTAGCAGCTTCTCAAACTGGAGCAGGAAAGCAGGAACATCGCCGCCCTCCACCAGCCGTAACTCCTGGAACTGCTTCTTCAAGAAGAGCTTTCCAGCGATTCCGACGCGCTCGAACACGTCGCGCAGCGCGTCCCAGGTCTCCTTGGCCGACCGCGCGTCCTTCACGTGGTCGAGCTGGTCCTCGGCGATCCGGTTGACCAGCAGATTCCGGCAGCTTCGATCCTTGGCCACCCGTTCCGCCCGCAACGCTCGCTTCCTCTGCTTATCGTTCGCCGAGTCCGATTCCAACTCCGCCAGTCCCGCCAGGTCCAAGGGCGCCCTAACACAGTCCAGCAGGCCCTTGTCCTCGAGCAGGACCTCCATCCGGAATTTCCAATTTCCGTAGTTCGTCCCGTTTAGCAGCCAGATTTTCTCTTCAGCCATCTTCAATTTCTTGAGAAAACTTCTTCAGTGCAAAACGTGACCTGGGCTCATAACCTAAAAGGCGGAGCTTTTAATAAAACAATCTTTATTGAAAGAGGTTTGAGAATGGAATGAAAATTATTTCAGGCGACACCTTGCCGGTGTCCTACGATGGTTGCTACGCAGTTGTTAGCGGTTGCCACCAAGCTGCTCGCGGTTGCCACCTAACAGAAACAAACATAAATATCACAGTTTCTTAAAATCTACGTGTGTTACGTCAGGTTAGGGATGGGATCAGGTAATTAAGGAATCGTTTTTGATTGTTTCACGGGAGATATCAAAGTCGAACAGATCTGAGCACAAGTTAATACACGATACATACTTGAAACCGGTTTGTTCGGCCCGTAGTTTGTGAGAGCCCTGCGGACAGTCAAGAACGAGTTGCAAAACGGCAGGACAATCGATGTACGATCAAGAAGATCTGCAACGAAGGTCCTCTTGGAGACGTCACGTCTTACTGTAAGAAGTTCGAGATTAAGCATTTTATAGAGCTCTGCGTAACTCGGCGGATTGGCGGGATCAGGCTAGATAATGTGACGTTGTGCGTACTTAACGAATTTCCGTTGGACCGACTCCACGCGTTGAATCGGTTGAATCGCATTCTAGTAGCAGGGAGCCCAAAGAATACAACAATATTCCAAAGTAGAGCGGACCAACGAACAATAAAGAGCTTTGAGATATCTTAATTCCCGGGAGTTTTAAGCTATCCTGAAGATGAAGCCAAGAGTTTGGAAGCCTTGGACATTGCATACATAATATAGTCAGTAAACGCCATTTTGCTATCATTGGAGGTCCTAGATATGGTGGTTTTTGAAAGTTCCTTACACCCTATTCTATCATTCAGGGGTGAGCACCAAGGTTTTTACCACTATATATTTTTTCTACTGGCCACACTAGAAGCTGTTGTTCGTTTTCCTACAGGAGCGATTGAAGAAAAAAAAAAATTAAAAAAAGTTAGAAATTAAATAATTTCCCAGTAGTAGTTCCCAGTATAAACTTGAACCAAATGAGCTGATATTTGGCATGAGAGTTCTTAGAATATGCCATACGAGGGGAATCACACAGGACCTTGAACGGAGAATTTTTTTAATCTGTACCCACCCTATTGTCTAAAGCAGCATTAGAGACTTCATAACAGTACGCTCTGCTTAGTATTTATGTGTTGTTTACAAAGGACAATGCGTCTCCACACAAAAGTTCATCACTGAAAAGCCCCAAAGTCCCCATGCGGTCATCTTTGCTGCCAAAAGCCCTGTGCCCTAAATGTGTCAATTCCGGCGACCGTTGACAGTTGGCTCCCCCGAAGAGCAAACGTCACGCGTCGGGTCCGCGGCCCACGGGAAGGCCTTTTGGGGGACATGAGCGGCGCCTGCGCCCAACGGCGTTCGGCACCACTTCGGCCAGGCTTCGTGCCCTCCGTTGGCAGTGTGTGCGGTTGGGGCACTTTTTCACCCTGGCAGATGCGCACTTGCAGAACGATTTCCGATTTTCCGAATTCGATCGGTTGCCGTGTCAAGTGGTGGACGGAAGTTTGAAATTCGTCGTCGACTTTTTCTCCAGAAATTTCAACCATTCTGTACTGTTCAGGGGTGTCCTGGTCCTGTTCTTCTTCACTCCACGTCCATCCCAGTCCCGAAGGGTGTGCACACTTGCTTTCTAGCTGGCCACCGTTCCGCAGTTCCGGGTTTTTTGGAAGCTCTCGAGGAAGTTTTTTCCGCAGCATTGGGAGAGCAGAAAAAAGGTCCGAACTTCTTTGTCCCCGATTCCCGTTCGCGCAGCGTGCTAGTGAAAATTTTCAGTGCACTTGTGAAAATATTAATCAATAATATAGGAAATATAAGAGCGAAATAAGTCATCTTTCGAGGGATAAAACAAGTGAAAAAAGGGGTGCAGTAAAGGAAAAACTCACCAGTTCCAAGAATTTCATCATAATCAGTGAAAAAGTGAATAGGAAAGAGAGAGGAAAAAGTCATCTCTTCTCTGGTGTGTTACGTGATATCAATTTTCTTCCTCGGAGCAGAAGACCGCAAAGATTGTAAAGTTGGGAATTGAAGAACATAAGTTAGCCTAAAGCAAGGACAGGAAGAAAGAAAGTGATTTAGAGTTTCTCTAAATAGAGAAGAGAGAAGAAGAAAAAAAACCCCGTCGACCATGTTTTCCGGATTAACCAACCAGGTCAGCTCGTGGATCGGAGCGGCCAAGGGCGAGCCACAGGACGAGGAGGTGCCAACTCCGCCAAACTCGGCCGCGACGGCCACAGTGGCTCCGCCCGTAGCCGCCACAACCGTGGACACATCAGCGGCCTCGGCCGCGGCCGCCGCACCCACGGGAGATGAAGGTGACAAAAGGTTAGTTACTACTCCCAAGCCCCATTGATCCTGCAGGACTCGCGAGTTTCGCCCATTTACGCATCAAGAGCACTCTTTTTCATTTGAACTTTCAACCCCTCCGCCGATTATGACGACGGGGCGACAGCCTCTCTTGCCAGACACATTTTGGGTGGGGGTGGCATCTGACGAACGGCGAGAGAAAATTTTCAAATCACATGGTACAGCACAGTAGCAGCACACGATGATGCCAAGTCAGGTGCGGTTATCGTAAGAAATTACTTTTTTTTTAAATTTCTTACCGTTTTAAAAATGTAACTTGTTATATACGAAACTTTTTTCAACTACATCAAAATCAATACGTCAATAAGTAACATACTTTTACTAACTTAAGTGCAACAACCCCCACCCAATAAAATGTAGGTCATCGTCGTCCTGATTAGCTCTTATTCGTTCATTCTTTCTCCGGAAAGGCAAGATGCCAAAGAAGAATAAAATTGCCGGAAGTGGGTGGAATGTGTACAGTTTATGAATAAACGCAGGAAACTGCTATCCGGAGTGCTCAGAATGAATAATAATTGAATTAATCTTGCGCCATGCTTGCCCATTTGTCTCGTAAACCAATTTCTTTTTGCTTAAAAACTAAGAGCACGTTTCAGACATTTTCAACCAAGATGTAAGTCAACGTTCAAATACCATGCAACTCCACTAAAACTTGGCTAGGCTTGGCTAGGCTCAAATTTTGAAGGAGGCTCATTTCAATTGGTGTTATATGACTGACATATGAATGAATTATGACGCTAGTATCATTTTAGGTTTTCAGTAGGCCATAAAAGCCTATTTAGGTCGTATGAAGGTTTTCAGAACCATAATAAAACCTGTAAGTTTAGAAATGTTACTATAGGTTAAGGAGCAACAATTAATAGTAATACACACTAAAAAAATATTAATATTACATTGAATGTAATTACGAATCAAACAGAAAACTCGGTCGTGTAATTGAAAATGTGATGTAATTTTACGGTTTGAAAACGCAAATCAAACGCAAATTGTCCAATTTTCTTGGCAATGGTTTTATCTGAATTTTACATTATCCGAAACGTAATAACACGATACGTTTGATGCACATAGCTGGAGCGTGTTAATTTGTTTAATTTTACATCAAATAAGCCACAATTTTAAACCAACCCAGTGCTTTTCTCTTGAGAGTGCAGTTTGTCACTTTCGAAATGTCAGCCATCTTTGACAACGCGAAACGAGAGTCGACGCAAATTTATTTTTTGGAAGAAAAACCTAGCAGCATTCTGGAACAATGTCCGAAATTTGCTTCTACCGGCCAAAAAGGACATAGAAAACCCGTACCCAAAGTAAGTGCTCAAAAATTCCGACAAATTAGTACGATTTGTGACATTGCTTGTTTCCTTTGTTTTCCTGTTTCAGTGCGCTGAAAATCCAGGCCATGTTCCGAAGTGTATCGGAAGCGGAATCTTATGCAGGCCTCTCACCAAGCAAACAGAGTGATGATGGCTAGGAATGCTCCCAGCAAACGCATCGCTCAGCACAGAAACTTTCGAAGCCCTAGAAATTCGAGGAGCTCCCCTCCCGGGCCGGATCGTTCGTTTCGGCAGCCGGTTCCGTGCGTGTTGGCGTCTTTTCCGTGGTCAAGGAGGAGGTCAAGGTCTGAATCTGGATGACCCGGGCAGATGCCTGTTCAGCCTGTGACCAGACGGAACTGATTTTTCTGACTGCTAGTGTTTTGGTCTCCGGCGCCGGTGAGTTGGGGCAGGCTTACAGAAAATGGCCATTTCAACGCGAGCAGAGCAACAAGGGAAGTCAGAACTTTGGTCGTGTGTTTGTTTACAAAGTGTTATTGTGAAAAAATGTTTTGTGATTGAAAAAAAAAGTGAATAAAGTTAACCAATTTCAATTTTAAAATGATGGTATCAAATCTGAAAGAAATACTTTTAACATTTTAGTCTATGTAGCCGGTTTAATTTTACATTCGTGTAATTCTCAATTAGTGTAATTTTACTCGACCATTTTTTAGCTTTCATCTTCGTGTAATTTTAAAATCAGACGTAATTTTGCGTCTTATGATACGCTCCAGTTATGTGCATCTAAAAGACGTAAAATCACATGATTATTTTTTGGTGTGTATTCACGAAAACAGCATGATTCGAAAAAAAGTTCTCAGTTCAATTGGATGTATGGACTTACAGATATAAGGATATAAGCTAATTACATTGCTCATAACTGAAAACAAAATATTTTTTCAGTGTAGTATAGTAACCTGGATAGTAAATTAGCTTAAATCATCAAAAAAACGAGTTATTTTGAAAAGTGGTCAAAGACAATCTTAAGGGAAATTGGACGAGCTTTCCAGTAAAAATATTTTCGAGACTGAAAAATCAAGTCTGTCATATAGAAATGGCCAAAAACCATCAAAAAACCTAGTTTTTCAACATTATTATTTATAAAACCGCGGTAACTTCACAAGGATTGGACTTAGGACAATGGTCAATATGGAGACTTTTATGTAAAATTGTCTGGAGAATCGACTCTCGTGTTCGGTTTTTGAAAATTATGATGTTCAGAGCACTTTTGAAAAAAACATTTTCAGTTAATGATTTTTGTATTTTTTTAGGTGAGTTGCTCCATCCTGCATTTTTCGTGAGTCATTTTTCTTACGCCCTTCTCCAATGTCATTATCGAGTGAAACTGGCTCCAGATACACAAAAATGGCTTATATAAGCGTAGGATAACATGTCTACAAAGTTTCATTGAAATCGGAGAGGGTCCGGTACAACCGATTCCCTATTTGACATGGAGTTGCTCGCTAGTGAAGAGAGGGAAGAGAGAAAAAAAGGTTGATAGATTGTTCGAAAATAACGAAGTTGGCTTTATAGCTGTCGGCCACCATTCTTAGTGTCTTTCCTTCAAGGACTTCGCCGCCCTGGGCTCCTAAATGTATGAAAGTATGGCACGGAGGGACGGTGACCGAATACCCATATTTACACAAAGAATTTTTAGAGCGCCCGCCGCGGGATTCGAACCGGCGACCTCTGGATTGTGAGTCCAGTGCGCGGTCCGATTGATCCACACGGGCGGGACTTTGTTCGCTAGTAGCAAAAACGCCAAACAAGAAGAAGACAAATGCGGTTAAAAAAGGTTTGCTCGTGGCACGTCAGCTCGTTAGTGGTGATAAGTTGGCCTTTCAAAGAAAAATAGTAAGAAGTTTCAAAAATCTAGCGTAACATATGAAAAAGGCGTATGAAACTTTGAAATACCGTTTTGATGGTGTCTGGACCAAAGAGACCATATTTTTATCGGATTCCCCGGACATTTTTACATAACATATCAAAAAATGGTGAAGTTATGTTTTCAATATTCCGAGATACGATTTTTTTTAAATAAAAACTGGGTTTTTCGACGCGCTGCGCAAAAAAAAGAGATAATGAAGAAAACGGCAAAAAAATTACTTTTTTCACTAAAACTGCGATAACTTAAAAATTTCAGCGATGATCTATACATGTTAGGGTACCAAAATCTGCGTATTTCAATTAAGAAAATTGGTACCCTAACATGTATAGTTCCCGCCCGTGTGGATCAATCAGACCGCGCACTGGACTCACAATCCAGAGGTCGCCGGTTCAAATCCCGCGGCGGGCGCTCTAAAATTCTTTGTGTAAATATGGGTATTCGGCGCCGTCGCTCCGTGCCATACTTTCATACACTTAGGAGCCCAGGGCGGCGATCTTGTAGATAAAAAGGAAGACACTAGTGGTTGGTACTAGCAATGGTGGCCGACAGCTATAAAGTCAACTTCGTTTTACATGTATAGGTCATCGCTAGGCTTAGTGATTTTTCACGCTAAAAAATTTAAAATTTCACGGGACCATAATTTCAAAACACCAAATTTCGCGGAAATTTCGCGGAACGTGAAAAATATTAAAATAACTATGAAAATCTAATGTTAAATTACAGAAACTACTTTTATGCTTGATTTTAACTTAATTTGAACGCGACACAAAAAAAAACTTTTTCTAATTTCAAAATAAAATTCCACTTGGTTTATGGATGGGCTCTATATATATTTTGAAACCAAAATGTAGGGCAAGCGTATTGTCATTTATTGAGCTCCTTTTTTAAATTTATGACTAATATAGTTAAACGGTTTTCACTGATTTGCTACTATTTTATCTTTGTACATTTTATTGTGTTTCATATCTAAGCCAAAATTACCAAAACAATTTAACTGTTAAAATAACTTTTTGCGACATTTTGCCTAGTAAAAAATTTTTTAAGCTTTTCATCTCACTTTTCAAAAACTAAATTAAAAATCAATGGCCAAAAAAAAATTAATCTTTAACGAAATCTTAAAAATTTTATTCACAATCAGAACAGAAAACAAAAAAAAATATCGTGAAAATCAAACAGGACTCAGAAAAAATCTGAAATGTCCTAAAAAGGTGACTTTAACTATTAAAGTATTATTTATTTAATCTTGAATAAATAATAGCTTGAATCTTTTAATTCCTTTTAAAGTTATATCTTTGAAATTTCAAATTAAATAATAGTTAAATTGTTATTACGGCGAATGAAAATATTGCTAAATTCAGTTAGTTTCCTAAAAACAATTGATAAACTATTATTTAGAATATCAAGAAAAAAATCTGTGCAATCTTTAAGAAAAAATTTCTCAATATACTTGTTCAGTCAATTATTACTTGAAAAAGACAAAATTATAATAAATAAATCCCGAGAATATATATTTTTTCTTTAACTGATTTTTGTTAACATCATTTAAGTATTCGCAGCATTCACTTCTCAGTAAATGTTGTATCAATTTCATGTTAATGTATGTTTTGCTAACAATTCTCGAAATGATTCATATCACGCTTTTCAATTGAAAACTAATTAAATTTACTTAAAAGTCTTTATGAATGAAATATTTATTATGTTGTTATTTTAATGAACTGGTTTGAGGAAATTGATAAATTTCACGGGATTTCACGGAAATCTTCAAATTTCACGAATTTCACGCTGTCCGCGAAATCGTGAAAATTCACTAACCCTAGTCATCGCTGAATTATTTAAGTTATCGCAGTTTTATTGAAGAAAGTCGATTTTTGCCGAAAAACCCAGCTTTATTTTCAAAAAATGGTATCTCGGAATATTGAAAACGTTATTTCACCATTTTTAGATATGATATGTAAAATTTTCCGAGGAATCTTATAAAAATATTTTCAGACATACACAGCTAAAAAAGTAGTAATCCAGCTGCGTGTAAAAGGCCTGGGTGTAAAATAAATATTGCATTATTTTATGAAAATCTGTGTAATATTACACCCTGAAATATGTAGCCCATCAGTATGGGAAACCTACTTAACCGAAATGTCAAGCTCATATATGCGTTTATCCTAACAGCTTTTCATCGGTCTGATGGCCGAGTGGGCTAAGGCGCCAGTCCTTACTGTTGGTGCTGGGTTTGAATCCCGTCGGTTGCAACTTTTTTTTGTGTTTGCAAAAATTGTAAATGCAGTGTGTAATATTAAGTGTTTATTTTGACGAAGGTGATGTGCATGCTTTTGCATGCGATTTTACCATCGGATTTTTTGCTGTGTAGGCACTTTGGTCCCAAGACCTTCAAAAGAGCATTTTAACTTTTCATTTGGCCTTTTCAAATGTTAGGCTAGATATTTGAAACTTTTAACTATTTTTCCTTAAAAGCCCGTCTAATAACCTTTCGTCTGCGCTCAAGACAGCTAGAGTTATGACAGCAGAGTTATATGATTTTTTGAAAAATGTGGTTTTTGCAAAAATCGACTAAAATTGCCATTTTCGGACCACCCTAACACGGCGTAGGTCACCCTAATGGCCAAACAAAAAAATACGGGTCTAATTATTACGGCCAAGAAACCCCCAGAAAAATGTTGAGCCCGATCGGAGAACTTTTTTTTCGAATCATGCTGTTTTCGTGGGGAATTGCTGTATTCAACTAAGTCTAGAAACCGGGTCAATCGATTATTTTTATATAAAAGTAAAAATTTAGGGGAAGGTGAGGCAAGATGAATAATCGTTCGTACTGACGGCCACCAGGGTTTCAGTGTAGAGCTTGGCGATTGTCCACACTTAATACAAAAGAGATTGATTTTGTTTGATCAATTGTCCACATTAGGGGTTCTGGAATTTCCCACAAAGGTGTTTATAAAAAAAGTCTCCAAATCCTACGTTATTTATATGAGATAATTGTATTGACATGCTATAATAGGGTTTTTTTATTAACAAAATCGTACTTGCGCAAAGCGATTCCATTTTGAATGGTAATTAGTACGAAAAAACTCATTCTTTTCTTTATTTTTTTTGTATTTAAAAATGTACGTTTCACACTATATATAGAACCAGAATCATATTCGGTTTAGAACACAAAAACGCATTTTAGACCGTTTTTTAACTCGCTGTATCTTTTTATAGGAGCAAAGTTATCACCATAACTTCGGACTTCGGAAAAGTTGTAGAGCTTGTTCCAGAGCAGCCAAACCGGTGAATCCGGTTTTTAAATATCAAGAAACGTGAATTTTTTAAACTTCAAAATCCATAATAATGATTTTCCCTTACAAATTTCAACACAAAATTTAATTGCTCTGGCCAAAGTGGGGACTTACCAAACGTTTCAAAACTTTGTGGTGTTGTTTAGAACCCCAAAAGGAACTGAAAAATGGCTGTGCCCTCTTAATTTGAACAACTTTTTTTTTTTCATGCAACCATATTACACCCTAATGCTACAAACGTTTAACTTTTAATTATAATTTTAAAGGTCAAATCTTAAAAGGTCGAATCCCGAAAGCTAAAATAAAAGACCGAATTACTCGAAAGGCAGAATTCTCATATGGTGGAATCCCAGAAGGCAAACCGTGCTATTATTATTTTAATAAACCATATTTATGTAACAAAAAAATTGATTTTGAAATAAAGAAGGCATAATTTTCTAACATCACTGCAATCTAGATTTTTATGTTACTATTTTTTTTCGTCAATAAAAAAACACTATTGCAAACATTTGAATTCATTTAAGTACTTTTGAAATGCTATAAATAATTTTATTTTCAGGTTAGGATTGAGTGTATAGGTTTATTTTGAGGTTTCTCGAGCATTTACTTAGCTTGTTACACTTGCCCCAACTCCCCCTCATTATATATTTAAATTATTAAGCCAGTAGGGGGAATCAATATGCTGAACACTTATTTTTGCGATAGCATACGCTCCATACAAAAAAAGTTTTTTTTTCTTTACGGTCAATTGTCCACAAGAGGAGGGGTAAAAAAGCAAAAGCAAAGCAATCCACTTTTACGACCCCCGGGTCTTTTGTGGTCTCTGTTGCAAGTTTCTGCTCATTTCTAGGCGTCCGAAGGTTATGTGTGGTAAGGTCACCCAAAACCTCTTTTACGCAAATGGACCGACGTTTTACTTCCCCATCCGATAGAAGGAGAGGAGGGGTGCGGTTTGCTAA
The DNA here is from genome assembly GCF_016801865.2 of Culex pipiens pallens. Taxonomy (NCBI): domain Eukaryota; kingdom Metazoa; phylum Arthropoda; class Insecta; order Diptera; family Culicidae; genus Culex; species Culex pipiens. Next base: position 109,663,990 of record NC_068939.1, read on the forward strand.
TAGAAAAAAATTATCCACGTGGTTTATGGATGGTCCCTTAAGGGAATTCATTTTATCTTCTCTGAGAAAAGGCTAAAAGCACTAGAAGGCACTAAAAAAGAATTAAAAAAAGGTGACAAACCCATTTCTTCAGGATGGCCTCTACATTATCACATACATAGGCGAATTTCCAAATCTGTGCTCGGTCGGACCACTGGAACAAGGCGTCGTGAGGTGCGACGAATATCTTTTTTGTAGGGGCCGATTCTGGAAAAAAGAACTTTGAAATCATGTACATAATTCCAGAGAGTTATATTTATAATGTAATACATGCCAAAACTTGCGCAAGGATCTGGTCACACGCCAATGATATTGAAAATAAACGCTTTAGTGGTCAAGGTGGCTCAAAATTGTAATTTAAAAAAATACTTTTCACGGGTTAAATATAATTTAAGTTTCAAGAGCGGAGCGCCAGCTCATGTTACGTTCAATCAAGCTCATTTTGGAGCTACAGATCCGCAATTGACAGCATTTTTTACTAGAGTAAATGTCCTAAAGAACCACGTGTAAATCAGTTGTCTACTTCTGGCGTAGAATACTAATCTGTACAATCGCTTTTCTCCCTCCCATTCCCCATCTATCTCCAACAGCCCGACAAAAGGTGGCGTCTTCTCAGGCGTATCGTCCAAGGTGACAGGCTGGCTCGGAAATGCATCCATCCCGTCGATGCCTGCGATGCCCTCGATGCCAACGGTTTCAATGCCAGCGATGCCTGCGATGCCTTCGATACCATCGATACCTGGCCTGCGAAAAGGAGGCCAAACGGACGAAAACGGCGGCGTCACGAACGAGGGCTTAGTCACATCGCCGGAAAAGACGAATCAAGGTATCGCCGGAGCGACGGATGCAGCCGACGAGGAAGACCGGTCCAGGTATATTAGGTAAATGGGCCGATACATAATTGATTGAAATTATATTTGAGAGTTAGTGCGAGATGGAAACACAAGTGTGAAGAAAGAGGAAACGAAATTAACGAACATAGACATAGATAGCATTGGAAGGAAGGAAAAAAAGAATGATGCGAAATTAGAGTTGAACCCTCTTTCACAGTATCGATTAGTATTTTTCCCTGTGCAATTCTCAAGCACGCTCGTTAGAGAGGATAACCTCAAAGTTCAATGGAAATGTATATCTAACTGTTGTATATTTCTCTTCATCCTATTTGTATACTCTTAATGCTTGCTGTCGTACATTATGTACTTGCTTCATTTCGAATCCTTACTAACGAAGCTACCTACTATTCAATAGTCAATTTTTGATGTATTCCCTCCGCGCCGATTGTCTGCTGGAAGTGGTGTTATTCTTTCATTTTCCCCTTAAACGCGTAAGATTAACGAGTATTTATTTCCCTCTCCATTGACTCCATCTTATGTTGAGCATGATCGATGTTGAATACCTTTTATGCTCAGGTCAGAGACTCTACTCAAATTGAAAACGTTCACATAGTTTGATTATTTATCGATGTTCATTTTATTTGTCTGAGTTGTTGCTTTTTCGTTTCTTTTTCAGAACTTTTTTCTTTCGACAAATTGACGGTTTTGGTAAAACAAAATTATTCCATTTTATAACCAAAGGTTACGCAAATGAAATTTTCGTGATGTGTAGAATACAAACACTCATCATCATAACACACCATTCATCGCACAATTCATCTCACTCAAACGCTAATCATGCCTTTTCATAATCATAGTTGTCATAGATGTTATGTTATGTGTCACAAATTAAACGAAATGTTGCGTTTGTTTTAGTCAGAACTGAACCAACTTATGAAAGGACTGGATTAAATTTGCACTTGCGCATTTTAGTATGAGGAATTGGCGCCACAGCAAATTCGGTGAACTGCTCTTCCGCCTGTTGGTTCCGATTTGTAAATATTGAATGTTGAAATGATAAGCTTTGAACTATCCGGCAAATAACTGGGTAGCCGGCACGATACTTTAAACACGAAGAAAGGTTGCGATCTAAAGATTACAGTGTCTCTTTGAAATTTTAACAGTCAGGTATATTGTAGCACATTTATATATTTATATTCTTTTTCTTATTTGTTTTTTAAGACAGCTATATAATGCAATGCCGTTGAGCCCGAATGAGTTTAAACGAAACGATATGCTTCCTTCGGGAAAGTTGTGCTCCAGACAATTCCACTCATATCTGGCCCTACTTGAAGTTGCCGATTGTTTTCCCCAAACTTGGAGGAGCAATTGAACAAAAAATCTAAAAAATTCATAGTAATTCCCATGTAAACTCTAACCCGCTTGAGGCAAGCAATTTTTCAGCCAAATGAGCTGATATTTGGCGTGAGAGTCCCTATGAGTATGTCCTACAAGGGGAACCACACCAGAACTTGATCCCTAGTATATTAAGAACTTATTCAAATGATTTTAGGGGCAGGTGGGGGGGGGGGGGGGGCAGAATGGTCCGCCTAAGTAAAATGTACCGAAAACCTTACAAAAACATACAAATTTATGAATCCAGTGTAGTAGACCTATGCTTTGGAATGTTCTCTTCAATGTTGTATACTTGGTTGATGAAATTTTCTAGCTTAAAACTATTTTTGATGCACTTAAAAAAATAAAGTTTTTTCGACTAACTTTCCAGGGTGCGGGGTAGAATGGACCACCTTAGAAAACAAGCCATTTCGTCTAATACAACGTTGAAGGGAGATAAGAAATGACTTAAGGGACCTTTCTAACATAGTTTTTATGAAGTTTGATCACTTTTATAAAAATAGTCACTTAACCATACAAACATTTTGAAAATAGTGTAAATATGTCGAAATAAGACACTGTTTTTACAAATAAGCATCAAAACAATTGAAAAATCAACTATTGTTGCATTAAACGTGATTTGTGAAGCTACCAGGAGTGAAATAATCCATTTAGCTCGAATTTCGTAACTTTTGATTGTTTTTATAAGGCAGGAAAACGGTGGTCCATTCTGCCCCCAAGTGGATTTTAATTTAACACTTCCACCACCAAGCCTCTAAATGATTTGAAGGTTCCGTTGTTGTTTGTTTACCTTGGTAGTAACATCTAGTAACATTATAAGCATTGAACAAACTTTTTCAAACAAACCAACTTTTCAGAAAGCTTATTTAAGAACCTCGAAATAAACAACATTTGCGTGGTTTTGACAGAAATTTTTCATTCCTACCGTTGAATTTCCTAAAAAAAATATTTCTCTTTGTATACAAACATTGTTCTTCCTCGAAAACAGACGAAAGTCTCGGGTAAATTTCTGAGGGATGACATTTCACCTGCAAATTTAGTAGTTACATTTTTTTAAATTATATTGCGTACATGAGAGGAGACAAAAGTTCTCTCTCGAATTTGCTCTTAGTGAGTGTCAAAAGACAATCTTTCACAGTTTTTGGGAGCGAAGTCCAGAAGCACATTATTTTGAAACTACAAAGTTGAAAAAGAAAACCAGTTTTTTCGCGAAAATTTAACACGTAGCCTTGCGTTTTTCGTATAGGATTCAGAGCAAATCAACTCAGGTTATTTTGAGATTTGTTGAATTTGCGTTGGACCAACACAACTATAAAGTGGTTGTGTATCTTCAATAAACTGAATGATTTACTTTTTTTATCAATATGTAAAGAGATTTCCCTTTGTAAATTGTTAAAAATCCAATGCAAACTTCAGACACAAACTTTTGAACTAAAATTTAAAGGCAAGAGTTCAAATGTCCGCAAATAGTTTTTAGTATATGGTGATAAAAGAATAACATTGCATGATATTTCTTCTTTGGGTTTTGCTTATAGGCTGATAGATAGATGATAGTTAACTAATTGGTGTGATATAAATCCAACTTATCCTATTTAATTCCTTTTATATCATTTTTAAAATGCACATTAAAACTCTATTAACTGTTTTAAATGTATTATAATGTTTTTTTCAAGATTCCAGCAATATTGGTTTTTGGCTACACCACTGTAAAAACATACGAAAAAAACGGCATATGCAAATTGAATTTTCCTCATACGATATTCAAACATTTGCGCACAACAAACACGCAATCCTTAATCAAATCAATTCACAATAATTGGCCTCTCGGCCTTGCTCCATGCAACAATCTGCCATTTGCACGTACCAATTTCTCAATCGTCGTCATTATTATTTTTTCTTCTTCTTCTTGCGTTCCCATGCTTGTCTCATGTCTCATTCATTCCGGTTCCGTTTTCTCACCACTCAGCATAATAATACACCCGTCCATGTAGTAGAGACATCAATGTTTGACACTCTCTTTCTCTGTTCCTCTGCACCATCTCATTGCCATTGCCTTCTCCACTCTGACAAAGTCTATTCTGTTCTCGTGCGCTTACCATCCTAACTTTTCGATCCAATTTTTCAAAGTAATAAGAACGCACAAAACAATCAATCGATATGATCAATCAACTCAAAAAATCAAAACAGTTTCCAATTGAATCGAAAACGCAATAGTGTATGATAGTAAAGTTGCAATATCGAAAATTAAATCACAAAAATTTCTTCATTTGTGTATGGCCCATTTGAAAACTAGTTTTAAGTGATATTATTTGAGCATAATTGTAGTCTTATTCCTCATTTCCATTGAGTAATTCTCATGTTCATTTCGACTAACAAGTTCTGCCCTTTTTCGGTTGTACCTCTTATTAACCATACCAATCACATTTGAAACACCACCGTACAAACATGCTGCAACAGAACCTTTAAATAAAAAAAAACTCTATAAACACCCTCCCACAGAATCAGGTTACAGATATATGCATAACAATCGAGAAGCTGTTTGGAGATCTCCCGGTATCGTCCTTTAGCGTATTTCGTTTTTTTTGTTATTATGTATTATTAGATCGAGTCCTAGTCATTAATAAAATCATAAAGAAATAACATTCCAACAGAGCATGGGATCTCATCAAAACTTAAATTGAAACTTAGTAACAACAAAAATTTGCCTTATTATCATGTTTTACCATTTATCTCTTTTCAAGGAAATGAATCCAACAATTGATGGGATAATTTTCGTCGTGACTAATGTTTCTGATGAATAAAGTGAAAAATGGGTTATTTCAATTGAATATTTAGTAAGCTCTCGAAAAATGTTGGCAGACCAGGCAGGCAAACTAAACTGAGATTTTAGTCAGGACAAAAAATCCCCAATCGATTGTTCGATTGTTGGTCCTAAACAGCCTTATTTCAGTATGATTAAGGTGAAAATGGATAACGAATGTATTATCAAGTTGAGAGGAAGTAGATGTACAATGAGCTGTTTAAAAAAATCGAAAAGTTTAGAAAAACGTTACTTAATCCACCCTAGGGTGGTTGGTGCCTTCCTCACATTTAAAGGGTGCTGTCCAAAAAAGACACAAAAGGGCGGTGTTTTTCAGTGTTTTATCAATTTGACTCATTATTCATACCACTAGATTGGGTAGTCAGAGCTTCATATTGCAGGGCACTTAGGTGCTTACAACTTATGATTGGGTAGTCAGATCTCCAATCTAATTCGTGCCCGTTGAAAAGGTATTTTGATTACCTATCCAACGACAGGTCGCATGAGAGATCCGGACAACGTTTTCATCAAAATATCTGAGATCCGGCCTCCAAAAAGTGCATAAATAACACTTAAGTGCTTATAACTTTTGATAGGGTTGTCAGTTCTTCAATGTCTTGGATGCATTGGACAGGTCTTTTGATGTCCTATCCAACGACAATTCGCATGAGAGATCCGGACAACGTTTTCATCAAAATATCTGAGATCCCGATCCGGCCTCCAAAAAGTGCATAAATAACACTTAAGTGCTTATAACTTTTCATAGGGTTGTCAGATCTTCAATGTCTTGGACGCATTGGACAGGTCTTTTGATGACCTATCCAACGACAGGTTGCATGAGAGATCCGGACAACGTTTTCATCAAAATATCTGAGATCCGGCCTCCAAAAAGTGCATAAATAACACTTAAGTGCTTATAACTTTTGATAGGGTTGTCAGATCTTCAATGTATTGGACGCGTTAGGAAGGTCTTTCAAATACCTTTCTAAAAATGTATAGCATGACGGGGTTTCTTACAAAAACCACCCTTTTTACAATCTTCCGGACTTTAGTCAAAATCGTTTTTTTAGCATAGCTTTTGAAGTACTTAACTAAACTTCATAATTTTCAATAGGGACTTATGGGACCCCAAGACGGATCGAATGAGACCAAAACGGTCCAAATCGGTTTAGCCAGTCTCAAGATAATCGAGTGCATATTTTTTGGTGCACAGACCCACATCCCTACACACACACACACACACACACACACACACACACACACAGACATTTGCTCAGAATTTGATTCTGAGTCGATATGTATAGTGAGGAAGGCAAAAAGTTAGAAAGTGATTTCAGTTCAAATTAGTGTAATATTTTGTTTCCATGGTAACATTAGTATGACCCGTTTCACCTTAATGGAGTGGAGACGCGTGATGTTAAAGCAACCTTGTTTCAATTTTTCTTTTCATTTCTTCATTCAAACTTAACCATTATACAGTTGGTTAGTGAAAATTAAAACACATTACGTCCACTTCCTGCCGCTTGGGCTCTTTCTCATAATTTACTTATCTTCTGCCTCTCTGGCTCTCTGCCTTTCTCTTCACTGTCGAGGTATGAGTAATTTATTGTGACAGCTCGGAAAGGCAACGAGAGAAATTATATTTTCATCTTTCGCAGGCTTAGCCGTCACGAGAAGGTACGCGCTAAGGATTGAAGAAGTGGGCTTCCCTTTATCAAGATTTTTTGTTTGCAACTTTCCTAATGGGAGCAAATTTATTTATAATGTCAGAGAGAATGTGTTTTTTTTTTGCGGAATTTATTTTTTATCATTTCGAAAGTGTGGCAAAACTTGAAATGCCGAAAATAGCTCCAGCATACCATGCCAGCGGCAGACGAAAAAGGGCTTTGAGGCAGCGGCCTAATTAAATTTAGGTTGAACAAGCTTCATCTATCGATCGCTAGTTTTATTTTCGTTTATATTGGTGAACCTTTGATACTTGACATGCTGTTCAGCTTCTGAGTTTTGATGAGATTCCCTTTGTTGTTGGTCATTACGGTGGTTACAAATATAATCACGAAGGACAGGTACTAAGCTCAAAGGACTTCGGGCTAAGCTAATCAAATTTACGATATACAAAAGAAAAACAGCTGAAGAACTTTCCCCATCAATCATTCTTTTTGCATCGCCTCGAAATAGCTAGTACAAAACTATTTGTTTGTTTCTTTTCTCCCCGTGAACAATTTATATTAAAATAGACAACAGGAAAGGTACCGTTTCGTTCACTTGATTTGATTCTGTTGTTGCTTATCACTTTGTCGAGTTTCAGATTTTTTACTCTTTTGACACTAGTATTGTTTTTTGGTGCTTCGTACAAGTTTTTACCTGCTTTGCCTATGATGCACATGTTTAATTAGAAAGAGAATAAGTTCGACTGTTAGAGTATAGAGAATTTGCTGTTGCGACTAGGTTGTTGCGTTATAATAATTGTAAGTGCGAGTTAGTAGTATTGCAAATTACATAAAAACAGTCACATTTATTCGTTTAAACTGGAACTAAAAATTCAACTCCTAAGCAAAAGACAAACTTTGAGTTTGCATTATTACTACTCCCGTTGCTCATTTGTCAGCAACAAACTAAAGCAACAACAAAGCCCATAAAACTAATGCAATTTCCCTCCACCGGACATCCGGCCCTGCCAATCAGCACAAGAGTCCAACAATCATCCAGTAATGTATCCCTGGCAAACTGGGAAAAGTGGGTGCGCAAAAGTAATCACAGAGCTTATGTCACTTGTGAGTGTGTGTGATGCGACACAACTGCGGATTACATGGAATTTGCATACAACACTCCTGCTCAATTACGCACAGATGAGAAGGATTGTTAAGGTTTTATTCCAGATCCTATGGGCTGTTTTGCCTAGAAACTGTGAAGTGACATATGGTTGGCCATTTCTTCAATTTAATTCATGACGTATGGGAACAATGAAGGAGGAATGATCAATAATTTTAACACATACGAGGGCTTGCTCTTAACGTTTATATCATATGGAAATTCGTTTTTCCGAAATGGGTAATTCTCCGCCAACTCACACAGCAGTTGCCTCGACCCCTCTTCGATTTACGTGAAACTTTGTCCTAAGGGGTAACTTTTGTCCCTGATCACGAATCCGAGTTCTACAAAGTTGTAGAGCAGACAATTACAAAAATTTTGATATATAAACATAAGGGGTTTGCTGGTAAATATCACGAGTTATCGCGATTTTACGAAAAAAAAGTTTTGAAAAAGTTGGTCGTCGTTGATCATGGCCGTTCATCGTCCCGCGACAGACACGGACGACGAGACAAAGAGAACCGCAAAAATTGACCTTTTCAAAACTTTTTTGCGTAAAATCGCGACAATTCGTGATGTTTATAAGCAAACCCCTTATGTTTACATATAAATTTTTTGGTAATTGTCTGCTCTTCAGCTTTCTAGAACATTATTACACTCTAAAAAATATCCCTGCAAAGTTAGAAAAAACAAAATGAAAAATTTTGTTCTAAATAAAAAATGACCCTTTTGGGTCCAGAAAAGTACTTTAAATTTCCCTTAAAATTAGATGTTCCAATAATGTTTACAGTCGAGTAACGAAAAATGGGAGAATTTAAAAAAATGAGTTTTTTTCGATGAAAAATACGTTTTTTCGGAATTCTGAGTACGCCATCAAATCGGGCGTCTAATTTTACATAAAAGTCCCTTTGACACCAAATTTCTATCTCATCACCGTTTCAGGCTGCAAATTATTGAAAAACACCTCTTTTTTCGCATGTTCAAAAATGGAAGGGGTCGTACCGCCCCTCCGTCACGAGATATCAAAAAACGGTCCTCGGATTCGTGATCAGGGACAAAAGTTACCCCTTAGGACAAAGTTTCACGCAAATCGAAGAGTGGTCGGGGCAACTTTTCCCGATTTTGTGTGAGTTGGTAGAGAATTACCCATTAAGTAAAATTGTCAAAGCTTCGATTTTTCAATTTTCCCCTTGTATTAAAAACAGTATTGGTACCGTGTGACCACAAACCCAAAAAAAAACATTTTTCAATCAAATATCATTATTTTGGGCTAACGGTGCGTGGAAATTTACCATCTCAAAAGGGGATGTTTGAGTTTGAACATTTTATCTTTTTCACCTTAAATCGGCTGTAGTTTTGACCATAAGTTCAAATTAAATTTGTCTTGAACAAAATGTTTGTTTAAAAAATTCGGAGTTTTTTCACAAAGGTTCAACAAACAACATCTCTATTGAACCTTTGATTTTTTTATTTTTTTTTGGGTGTTGAGTCAATAGTAGTTTATGCAACAAGCTGCAAAAAGAGGATTTTTTCAGCACGAGTCGTTCATTTATCCAACGAGGTTTATCGAGTTGGATAAATACGACGAGTGCTGAAAAAATCAAGTTTTGCAACGAGTTCCATACAACTTTTTTTTGCAATTCCGAAAAACACCCATTGAGTGAAATTTTAAGTCCAATTTTCATGTATTTTGTCAATAAATCGTTTCAGTGCTGAAAAGTAGAACTTTTTAGCATTTATTTTGAAAAGTGTTGCTATTCGATTCTGTAATTTTTGGTACAGAAAAGTAGGCTATTTCGTCGTTCAAGAATGACAGGAAAAGTAAGTAGTTTCACGACGGAATTGCAAAAAAGTATTTTAAATAACTCCATCACTTAACCCTGAAAAGCCATTAGACGAAATATTAAATATTTTATAACTTAGTTATGAACTCTTAAGTAAATTAAAAGTAAATGTCGCGTGTTGCCGCTGTTTTCAAAGTTCAATTTGAATTAAAAAACATCGAATTAATCGCAAAAATGTCCCCTTATAAACTTTTCCGGACTAAGATTTGCGCTTTGCATAAGCGACGAACCCACTCGTTTGGACATAATACAAATCTAGGCAGGAAAACTTTGTTATGTTGTTTAAAATTTGGAATGCAAATTAAAACTGTTGTTGCTCTGGGCAGAAAGCAACAACAATTTAGAAAAATATGCTTTGTTTAGTTTAGTTTTAACTAACGGTTACCAGAATTAAAATCATAGTCCAAAAATCGCATTACATCATCCAAAAGTTTGTCGCAACAGGTAAAATCTTGTACGAAGCTTGCAGCATTTTTCCCAGATATATACTCGTTAAACAATAGTTTTTTACTCTTTCACAATGTTACACTATTTACTACATTCAACACGTTAACTATTATACTCTTCTCAATTTTTAACATAGCTATTATACAATACACGTCTTTTCCGCCTTTTCTTGTACTTTTTACATTTTGAATAAACAAATATTTACTAGTTTGAATTTTTGATACTTTTAAATTGTATTATTACTTTTGAGATTTTTAAATTACTACTGCAATAACAACAAATAAACCCAGCATCCCACGTGCTATCGATTGGCGCGAATAAAATGTGTGTTGTTTGGTTTCGTTTCAATGCGCCGCACCCCGCAGTGCCACGGGCGGAGCAGATTCCCCGTCCGCCACCGGTCCCGGCACACCGACCGACGAGAACGCCGGCCAGATTGGACAAGGTGGGCTGCCCTTACGGAGGGGGTTGGGTTGTTTTTTGTCCTGCTAAAATTGACTGGTTGATTAATCTTTACTTGCAGTCACCCACAAAGTCACAGCTGGAGCCAAATCGTTCGGATCGTTCCTGTACTCGTCGTTCAATAAGGCTGGCGATAAAATCAAACACCTGAAGGACAACGTAAGGCTGAAGCCACAGTGGGAGAACCGTGTGGATGTAGTGCAATAATGATTTTTTTTTGCGCAGACGATTCTGGGTGAGTTCAACAAGGAACAGGAAGCGTTCATTAAGAACCAACAGGGTGCTGGCGGTCCCGGGGCTTGCCCGTGGTCAGGCCACGCAAATGAAGCCAAGATAAAGGAGGAAATCATGAGTCTGTCAGCGGTAAGATCCGACACGAAACGGCACGAGCGCTGAGATGTTAATTTAATCTTTTCTAATCAAAAGGACCGTCGGAACTTTGTCCGGGCACCACCGGCCGGAGTTGAGTTTGAATTTGATTACGATGCATCTTATCCGACTGCGTTAGCCATCATGAACGAGGACAAAGAGCTGGAGAAAATGCGATTTGAGCTGGTACCTAAGATGTGAGTAGCTTGGAGAACGAGCAGCGAGCTGACGGTGACAACTAATTACGTTTATTATTTTATGTATTCGTTTGCAATTATCGCTGCTGCAGCATCACGGAGGAAAGCTTCTGGCGTAACTACTTCTACCGCGTCTCACTGATATGCCAAGCCGGAGACCTGGGAACGCTGGGCGACACCAACGAGTTCGTCAGACGGGGCGCCAGCGAAGACACGGAGGGTAATGTTCGCTAGAAACAACAAAATATCCCGTTTTATGCTCACTGTGTTCTTAGCGCGAGTGTTCTGTCTCTATACTTTCTATACACTGCTACTACTAGCATTTTCCTCTATTGTGTTTTACACACTCTTCACCGTAGCCGTTTGCATCAACACTCAACATTCCTCGCACAAATTATTCAACCTCAGTTTATTATCGTTTATTTTTATGTTTAATTTCATTTTCGCTTGTAAGAACCACCAATAAATCGCGAGAAAGGCATCCCAGCCAAATCTACCCCGGCGGGCACGGCCGCGGAAAGCGCCGCCAAATCGGTGACCAAAACTTCCCAAAAACCCAGCGAGGTCGAGTTCGTATCGGACTCGTTCAAGGCCACCGAGGAGGACCTGGAGGAGGTGCGAGCCGACATGAAAAAGCTGGGCATCGACACGCTGGTCCAGCAGGCCAGCGAAGGCATCGGCGGTGCCGCGCCGGCCGGAAAGAGTGGTAAGATGAGTGAAGGATAGCTTGCCGCTATTTTGGGAGAAACAACGAAAATCGACACAATTTACTGATGGTTCTTCAAGGTGTTATGGTTTCGATATGTTTGTTTTTATTAATGTATTTTAGCGTTTACGTTCTATTATCATCACATAAATCACAAAATAACTAAATGTTACAGCAAATACAAAAACAGCATGTCGAAAATGTGTTCTGATATGGTTCTAATCTCAAATGTGTTTCAAAAGCAGCAATACGTTTTACCATACATGTTCAATTTAATATTCAAAAAATGTTTAAAAGCACTTTGGTGGAAACGCACAATAACAAACTCATGCTCAACATTTTTATTTCCGAAAAACTGGCCAAATCAAGGTAAAAAGATGCAATTCAAAAAAGCCAAAAGCTCAAAAAAGCATGCCAATTTTAATGAACCAGGATAAGGGGGCCCAGAAAAAATGACGCCCTGCTCCACATGCAAAAAACTTTTTTTTTGGGTTATTTTAAACATCTGTGCCAAATTTGAGCGAAATTGGTTGAGATTAACCCATTGATACCCGAGCCTGAAGCTAATGAAAAAAATGTTTTTCATACAAAAATTTCATTTTTGAATCGCTAATAACTTTTTAGGATCGAGTTTTACAGCTTTGGTTTGTTGTACAAAGCTGTAGAACACTAAATTTTCAATTAAATTCGCACTATGTAAGTAGCGCACCGTGCAGACCAAACCGTAAGAAAATTGAGTTTTCCACACATTTTTTCGATTTTTTCCATACAAACTTCACCTTCGAGTACCAATGCGTAAATGAAGACAGATTTGGGTCATATTTGGCCCAACGTTCTAAAATAGCTCAAGGAACAATATTCAGCTTGTGGAGCGAGGTTTTGAGAAAAAGTCCCATATTCTGGGCACCCTAACCAGGATGCATTTAAGAGTGGAGATCTACACTAATAATGATGAAAAAATTCTCTAAACTCGAGCATTCTTAATTTGAAAATGTATGCGACACATTCTTCAGCGAAAAAAACGACACGTCATTTTAATTATTTATTCGTTGTTTTATTGTTCCAATCATCAATCACGGCTGGATTCACCATTAGAAATGTTTATAATAACTAAAACATGACTTTTTATTGCGATTTTCTGCACTTTTGGTGCATTAAAAACATACCCGGCAACAATGCCATGCGATTCGAAGAAGAAGATCAACAAAAACAAAACGCGCAGTATGGGATTTGACAGCGCGCATTTGCTGAAAGTGCGGCGCGTCGTTTCGAGGCTGATTTGCCGCGTGTCTTTTTCGGGAATACGCGCAATAATTTGTATGAAACCATATTGCAACTTCACGGAGTGATCGATGTGGCAAATCAAAACTTCTTCTTAAAATTAGTTTACCATGGTCACCTGTACCACCTGTAGATAATTTACTTTCCAGTAATATTCAAGTTTGGGGCAGGTTTTGATATCATAGGGGAAATTCTCGTATGTTTGGCAGGTTAAGCACTCGCACCTAATTGCATCCTATTTGATGATTTTCACAATTTAAACAACTAATTTCGCTAAAATTTTGATAGAAACTTGCTTGCTGACTTCTTATTGAACTGTTTATCACTTGATTTCAGTTGAAAACGCTTTTAATTAGCTTTAATTGAATGTCAAAGTTCTGACCTGCCAACATTAGAGGCACGCTGGAATTAGATGCTGTTCCCCTACGATACATATTTCGAAACAAAGTGAAAAATTGACGTTGCAACGCCGGAATGTGTCATGTGTATGTATGTATGTGTATGGGACCAACTACAGTCCAGACTCGATTATCCGAAGGCCTCCTGAAAATTTCACTTTGGATAATCGAATCAACAATTAGATTTTTTTTCGTTGTCTTATTTTTGATGGTCGAGCTGTGTGACCCATAAACTACTCTAAAATGATTTAGAATGTTTAAATCCAATTTGGCGGCCAGAATGACGGCGATAACATATTGAATGAAACAAAGTTTGACTAAAATGGAGTAGCAGAACTCGAATTTGATGTAAAAAGTAAGAAAATATAAAAATTCGAATTATTTTATTTTATTACTTTGATTTGAAAAATGAAACATTTTCAAACGAGGATATCACTTTCCAATAATTTGGATATTCAAAGTATTTTTGGTAAGGACTTCAGATAAACGAGTTTAGAATATATTTTCCGTTTTTAAAGATTAAGTTAAAAGCGATGTTAATATGTTAAATCTTTGAATGGTTTTAAAAGAGCCAAAGAATCGATCGACACATCAACTTTGTAACAATCGTAGAAATGACCAATTACCACAAAAGAATGCCTTTTTCAGTTAAAGCTTATTTTAAATGGTTTCTGCGCAAGGAAAGCAAATCTCAACCAACTGTGTAAACATTTAGATAGATGCCACATTTTCATTACTTTTTCGAATAATGTTTAGCATTTTCAATCAGAGCAACCTTTATTTTTTGATCCGGTCAGATGCATTTCCAAAAGAGGGAATCAGTAAGTTAAAACACCATGCGTCTCCGCTACATTGCATTTCAACTTAATATCAATGATGTTTGTTTGTTCGAATTAAAGTAATGTTTATATACAGAAAATACAGAAACAATGCAAATTAAACTTGTTGAAAGCCTAGTTCTCATTCAAAAAACACATCAGAACACTCTTTTCGACATTCTGTTTTTAAATATCAAATATATCACAAAAAATGGTGGCATGATTCGAACTGTTTTCGTTTGATTTTGACCTTATGGTGGGGCACGTGTCTATACTCTATGAACGCAAACATGCACTTCTCCAACCGATTGATAAAACCAACAACACGAACCAGAGCGAATGTTGCATGGCTTGTAAGAATGATTGAAATTATCCCAAGATAACAAAAAGAAACACACAGTATAAATTTATGCAGCATTTTCGTTAAGTGAAGAGACTATGAGTTTTCAACACAACTATCAACAGGATTGGACAATAAAAAATCGTTAAAGCAAAGCTTCCCAACGCAGTCTCTCGATTCGGTCTACCCAGTCGAGATGCTGCAGACACTTGTAATATAGTTAGCAAAACAGTTACGAAACCTACCACGGGAAATACTAAACAGGATAAATTCTTTCAGCCACTGCTGATTACCAACCCAATCATGGTAGGTGAAAGCCATCCTTACTATTTCTGGCACTCCTCGGCGATCACGACTTAGGAGTGACCCATTTTTTTCGTTAGTTTCGTGTGGTAAATAGCGCACGGTCTTAAACCACTTCAGTACGAGAGAAGAAACCCCGCGTCAACTCCTTTCAAATTATATTAAGTTGCGACTGATGCAATCCTACCCGCTTTTTTCTCAGTCAATGAATCGGTGGTTTCAACGCCCTTTTTATCGTTTCGTGACTCGAACGTAAGATTCAATTTCCGGCACTTCTCGTTTTGGTAGTGACAAATCCAGCTGGTATGAAAGAGCTACCAAAGTGGGAATGTTTTCGGTCCTACCGCTTCCATGATCAACGATGTGTACTATCCAGTTATACTTTCCGTCCTAATACGCAGCTTCCTCTCTAGAATTCCCGTGTATTGAGTAGTTAATTGATCTACCAAGAAGCCCCCCTTCTCCCGCTGCCCGTGTTTGCAAACATAAAACGTTCATTTTTGCCATTTGCAGATAATCTCATCGTGAATGGGCCGGTCTTAAGAAATTGCTGTAATATCCGATTCCCATAATAGCATTTCGAAACTAAAAAGCACCTCGGTACGCACAAATGACCAGCTGTGAGGACTCAATATGATAAGCTCGACTGCAATTTGTATGATGTTATACAACAACCTCATCTCTAACTCATCCTCTCAAAAAAACACACAAACAAACTAGGTTCATACCATTTTTTCTGGTCCTATTTTATATTCTAGCAAGATTTTGATGTTGTCTTTCGATTCGCACTTTTTGCAACAAAAAACAATAGTCTCCATATAAACAAGTATTCTAGCGGCGTATGTGAGCATCGAACGACTAGATCTTGCCGGCCTTTTTTCCAATAATAAATTGTATTTATACTTAAAAGTAAAATGTGTGAGTGCATTCAACGTTAAGTTTTACCTTAAACGATCGCAAGAAGCTGCATCCGAATGCTGAAAAGTGTACCATAATTGAAACTAAAAGTAGTGCTAGAAATGCCCGTCGAAAGCAGCAAACAAGTTTACTTAAATGCCTTTTTTTCGATTGGTCTCAACGTAAATATGAATATCTTGTGTTGAATACTCCCTTTGCTTTGTTGGAATGGTTGTACCTGGATGATGTGTGTAAAATCACTCTTTTCACCACCACTTTTGAAATCTCACCACCTATCTGTATGTGTAACGGAATGTGTATGTGTGACTGTACCAAAAAAAACACAATAACAATGAATATACACTTGTTGAATAATGTAGAACTGAAAAATTACTTTCCCTATTCGTTTGATTTTAGTTTCATGTGTGGATTATGTACGAAAATTTTGAAATTGTTGATTATTATCCTGAGATTTCGTCCAACTAAAAACATGAATTATTCTTTGTTTCACTTTTATGTACATTACACCCCGAATTGCGAATTACACCCCGAAGAGTTTCAAGGGAATGTCATTGCAATCTCACTTTTAGATATGTTTTTGTGAACATTTACTAAGTTTACTAAGTCAATTTGTTTTTTTTTTTAACGAGTGATCGTCAAAATGCTGGTTACTAAACAAAACTCATTGAACATACTATAATAATTCTTGTATGTTTAATAAGTTTTTCAGTAATTGTTATTCCTAATTTTTAACCAATATGTGTACAATGTTGTTTTATAATTTATTTGAGTGGTCCTTAACGTTGCGTAAATCGACTTTCCTCTGTATTTTTTTTAGTTTGGATGAAACTTTGTCCTATGTCAAAGCAGTCATTTGGCATCATTAGATTTTCCATACAATGTTGGAGGCTGGTCATACAAAATAGGTATTTAATGTATGAAATTCTGTCGAATTTGAAAACATTGTTTTTTCCGAGTTTGGAAACATTGTTGACGATTAAAAAAAAAAATATTGTCGGATTTCTATCCGTGTATGTCTGATCTGTTTTGATTTGATCCATCGAGAAAAAATCGCGTAGGTCCCGAAATACATTTCTAGATTTTTTTTAAAAGGTCCTATAAGCTATGGTGTTTCATATGTTTATAGGACTTATTTAAAAAAACTCTAGGTTTGTTTTTAAATATAATCTTCATTGTCACGTGCATGAAACCGAAAAAAATACATTATGCAATAATTTGAAAATGTATGCGATGGCCTTCAATTTTTAATACGCTTCACGTGAAGCGGCACACCACACGAAATCGATGTGATTTATGACTATGCTCAAATTGACGGAGCTATTAATACTATCGAAACATGCAAGAATCCCTAATTTCAGCAAAATAGGACCACCCCTTTTTTTTGGCACTGCCTCAATTTTTTGCAATTTTCGTAAATTTTTCAAAAAGCCATATCTTGAATACAAAAAATGTTAGAGCAAAACTCGCCTACAACTTTTCAAGGAAATTTAACGCTAAATTGAATGGCGTCATCAGATTTTCGATTGGAATCTAAAACTTTAGTGCAAATTAAATGTCATCATTGTGTTCTCCAGACGATTTTACATGAGAATCATCTTTTTTTCGTGTTCGGAAAATTGAAATCTTTTGAGATAACGAATTTTTAAGCTTGCAGTTACGAAATTTACTTTCCACTCGATGCATTTTTCCTTGATAACGAACAAGCACATCGTCCCATGGTTACCTAAAGCTTGAACGTCAAAGTGCTGATATGCCAACATTAGGTGTTTGATTGATGGAATAACATGTGATCCCCTAATCGGCTTTCTTCTGCAAGCCGGAGAGCTAAAATTAGTCGAAACTTCGCGGTGATTATGATGTTTTTAAATCTTTTTTTTTTTTTGCGAAAAATATGAAAAATATTCGTTTTTAAACATCCTTATAAGGGTTAATTTTTGGCCAAGAAACCTGCAAACCATTTTAAGCAAAATCGAGAACTGTTGTTTTGGTTTGTGCTCTTTACATATGGAACAACTGAACAAGAAAGCTGTAGTCACCGTTCAAAAAAAAATCTTATGGAGGTGTTAGATTATGACAAACAAACAAACTCACACTTTTGACAGTTTGATAGTTTATTTTGTTTGCAGAAACGTCAGCCTGCATACATTTAGCTTCATTTGCTAATTTGGCAGACTGTCAAACACGAAAAAGTACGAATTTGTCATAGTCTAATACCTCCTTTAGTTAGATTTTTAACCAAAAAAAAGTTGTGAAACACATACTAACATAATTGTAAAAAATACATGCTAGGACATTCTAGAATTTTATAAAATATATTACACTTTTCTTTCAGGATATTTTCGAACTATTTTCCTTTTTTAAATAATATACAGCAATTCCCCACGAAAACGAAAAAAAAAGTTCTCCGATCGGGCTCAAATTTTTTCTGGGGGTTCCTTGGCCGAAATAACTAGACCCGTATTTTTTCGTTTGACCATTAGGGTGACCTACGCCGTGTTAGGGTGGTCCGAAAAATGGCAATTTTCGTCGATTTTCTCAAAAACCACTTTTTTCAAAAAATCATAACTCCGCGCCATTTCATCCGATTTTAGCTGTCTTAGACGCAAAAGAATGGTGATTAGTTTGACTATTTAAGAAAAATAGTAAGAAGTTTCAAAAATCTAGCTTAACATTTGAAAAAGTCGTATGAAAACTTAAAATGCTGTTTTGAAGGTCTCGGGACCAAAGAGCCTATGTCTGAAAATATTTTTATCGGATTCCTCGGAAAATTTCACATAACATATTAAAAAATAGTGAAGTTATGTTTTCGATACTCTGAGATACGATTTTTTGAAAATAAAAACTGAGTTTTTCCCGTTTTAGTCATTTTCCCATTTTTGCGCGTGGCGCGTTAATTTATAACCACTAATTTAAACTAACCAAAACACAGGTTTACTTACAGTTAATCATGCCATCATAAGGTAACACTTGTTCAGACAATTATGCTTGTTTCATTTGAAATTTTATTTTTTTTTTTACAAATATAAGTTGTTTTTTTTTTCAATTTAAAGTAAAGTTTACTTTAATGTTACATTCAACATACTCCAGTTGCAGCATGAGTTTAGTTAACAGTGTGCAATCTTACGACAGTAACTCCAATTGGTAACGCACCTTGCATTGTTCCGAATCATTGTTGTAAGAGAGCACAATATCCGGTAGCATTTTGGAGAAAACCTCGCCCAAGACCGAGAACGCTCAAGCGGGAATCGTTACAAATAGGGTTGCCAGATTCGCTTACTGTGGCTATAAACTATGCTTAAAAATTGTATAGGATTTGAACATAATGTCGTGTGTACTTTTCCTTTAGGCTGTTTGATTGGACCCGTTTGAGTGCGCACTAAGCAGTTTGATAAGACGAGCAACTCTGACGACTGATGGGTGACTCTGGCAACTCTGTTTTTTTCCCCAGTGTGGAATTGATTGATTTTTACTCTTGTACATTCTTCGAGTTTTGCTTTTAGTGTTCACACTGCTGATTCTGTATACTTTCTCCTACTGCTCTGTTTTTTTCATCTGTTTCGTTTGTTCTTGCCAATTTGTTTGTTATTCATACTAAACAATAAATAATACTAACATTTTCTTTTTTCTTTTATGCTTTTGATACTCAAACAGCCTAAAGACGTAGTTACAATATAAACAGATAAATATAAATCGTAATCGCCTGTAACAAAAGAAAAAGAAGAAAAAACAAAGAATGGTGACAAGCAGACGTTACAATATTATTGAGCAGATGTAACTAACTCCAACAGTAAATTAACGATAACTCCGTAACGTAAACTCATCTCAAGCATTATACAAAAATAAAACCAACAGCTGGAGGATTTTTTCTCTTCATGCCTGATCATACGAGCACACACACACAAAAAAAGGAAAATCAGAATCAATTATACCATACCTTAACTTTTAGTCAAATCTTACACCAATCAAATCGACTTGATGTTATCTAACAAAACTCGTTGCGTTATCACACTTACAAATACACACCACCCACTAACACAGACACACACACCACCCACAGCATACGTATTTATATACTTTCAGACCGTTTAGAGAACAGTTTTATTTGGTTTCTCAAAGTTTAACGAATAAGTAAATTGTTATTTGAACGCTCGGCTGCAAAATTTGGCCGAGGTCGTTTCTGCCAAAACAAAAAAACTCTTTCTTTCCAACACTAATGACTAAAAAGTAAACTGTTTAACTCGATAAGTGTACTTTTCTGTCTTGATGTGATTTTTCTCGTAACCTCAACATAACGTTAACCCCACACACAAACTATGGAAGAAGATGAAAAAAATTAAGAAGAAGAAAAAGTATCGATTCCAAGCCAATCTAGCTTAAACATCACACTTGAGGGCATGCAACTGTGTGTAACGAACAACCTCACATACCCCCACTTTCTTTTTGAACGGTTGTGGCTTTGGCACTTCTATCCCGAAATCCCTCTTCTAAACAATCTTTATTTGCTAAAAAAAACACGAAACAATTCCCCAAAATTTCAGTTAGATTCTATTTCTCTCTCACGTACACAACCCACCGAGGCCAGAATCCTTGCAAAGACTTTCTCCACCAGCCCCGAACTTTCTTCCGGAGAGAACCGTCCCACAGGTTAAAAATCGAAATTCTTTTTTTTTCTTTTGCTTTTCTGTTATAAAACCTCCAAAAACGCAACCCCATCAAAAAACAAAAGATGCCATTTCAAGACGCTAAGCTATGAAATTGAACACAAGAGAAAAACTGTATAAACGACATATTTCGCGTTGAAATTTACGAAGATTATCATAAAATAGCAGTATTCATATATTATATATATTAACAAAATGGAGAAAGGGAATGAAATTAAAGATTTTTTCAATGTTGTGCATTTCGTTAAATCTATACATCTTTGACGACAACATAGTATATACAAAAAAAAACCATTAAAAAGAAAAGAATGCTATCTAATTATTCCAAACAGAGGTAGAATGTTGACAGTAATAAAAAAGGAATATTAACAAAAGAGAAAAAAACTACAGATATCATGAATGTACTTATTTCAAACTATTAAATTCGTTATATCTCAATTACAAAGAAGAGGGAAGAGAAAAAAAATACTTTAAAAGAAATGACAATACAAACCAACATCGTTGAAAATCAAGAGAAATCAAAGTAATATTAAAACCAGTCAGAGAGATCGCGAGACAGGTGTGGTTAAGGTAAAGGATGGGCGCAAGGACGCCGCACACACA
This sequence comes from Culex pipiens pallens, assembly GCF_016801865.2. Classification (NCBI taxonomy): domain Eukaryota; kingdom Metazoa; phylum Arthropoda; class Insecta; order Diptera; family Culicidae; genus Culex; species Culex pipiens. Next base: position 109,685,215 of record NC_068939.1, read on the forward strand.
CACACACAAAGTGTAAAAAATGATCCCTAGCCCTGGAATAAAAATCCTTCAAAAACTTGGGGAAGGGTTTGGCAAATTGATGTCCGTGCGCGCGCGTGTACAGAAAAGCAAAGTGACGGAACCGTTGAAATTTTTTGCGTTAGTCTTGCGTTCATTTTCAATGTTTTGCACTTCTTCAACAGCCGCTAATGGTCCACTGTAGAACGCGGGATGTTGCTCTCGTTGCGCTGTAATCAGAGGATTCGTTAACCATAAAAAATCTTTTTTTTAGAAGGGGAAAGTGATGTGGTGCTCTGGAAGTGACAGTTTTCCAACAGAGCACAACATTACTTACCACTCAGAAAAAAAAACATTTCAAGGCTTACTTATCAGACCAACGAAGAGCAACATCATGCGGCTTAATCACCCCACTTCAAACGACACAACTCTATCTTCTCTGCTTTCTGCAACCGTAATTCAATTTAAATATGACAAAAAAGAGGATATTCTAGCAAAAGTTATATAATGCAATAATCTGTATAGACAAATAAATTTTAAGGCAATTAAAATAAGCTGTGATTAATTGAAATTAAACCACAATGAAAAGAGAAAGGGAAACACTAGCGGGCCGGATCGAAGTAGAAGTTAAACACATACACACAGACACAAAAGCAAACTCACAGACAAGTCTTTATTTTAACCGAAAAGCGAAACTCAACGAGATCTGATACATTTCAACAGAATATAAAGTGGGGCAGGATGCAAAAAAAAAGTAAGAGGAAATTAAAAACCTATGAAAAATATAAATTGTACATACTCTAGCAAAAAGAAAAATCAACTGTTCACGACCGCGTGCACGACGATGGTCCGGCACTAACAAATAGGGAAAAAGATTCAAAGAATTGGTTCAATTAAAACCCGTCTGTTGAATTACGCGCATTACAAGGGCACCTAAGTTTGGACTAATTTTCCCGAAAAAGACGATCGGTTTGTGTTTGGAAAACTTGTGTAAACTATAGATATGGGTAGACTAAATAGTACAATAATAGATGACAAAAAAATATGCTTCATTGCAGGACAGTGCTTTATAGCCACAGTAAGAGAAACCGAAATTGTTACCCACATTACACAGCGAACCTGCTTTTCCCCACAAAAGTTTTGTCGATTTTCGTTGTTTCTATTGGTGTAATTTTTCAATATTTAAAAACAAATTTTCTGTTCATTCCCCTTCACTCAAAAAAAAAAAATATATCAACAACTCAACAACTTAAAAATTGTAACACGAAAACCAAACCTCACACAGATGAGCAATGGGAAAAGGATCTGGAGGCGGAGCTGCAGGACTTTGAGGTGGTCGCCGACGGTGCGGAACGCTCCACGACCAACTGGGAAAAGGACGTCGACGAGCTGCTCGAGGACGACGACGAGACGGACCTGAAATAAAACGAGTGCTTCAATCAGTTGCTTTGTAACGTGATGAGCTGCACTGTAAATAAGTAAGGGGGAGGGAGTGCGGTACGCGCGGCATGTGGATGGAGTTTGGTTAATGTATCTTTTGCGTGACGATCATATTGGTAGGAGTTTTTGGTTTTAAAAATGTCAAAATATTTAAATTGTTGTGATTATTTTAAGTAAATCAAACCATTCAGTGGCAAGAAAACCAGTGCCATCTATCTTTTCGAACAAACTTCAATGAAATTGTTTGATATCTTGCATGCAACATTGCATGAAATGGCAGAATTTGACGATAGAGTGCACTGCTGTGCATCGAGAGGCTGCCGGTATAAAAATGTAGATGGTGTCACGTTCATAATGATTTTCAACTTTGAAACTGTTCTTTGAGTAATCCTTTGTATGGAATGAAACTAAAGATTACGGATCATCAAGCTACAAAGTAATTGAATTCAGGCTCTTATACAGAGTCATAAATAATCGTTATTTGCAATTTGCATGCCCATTTGGCAAATACACTAATCTACTCACGCACCTTAGCGGTAGAGCACTGCAGTGGTCCTTCTCCCGTTCTTCGTTCGTAGGAGCAACTTTACAGATGAATATTTTTTTGTTTGAAACTTGGAAAATATTACCTCCACTGGAATATCTTTGGAACCATGAAGTGACAGAGGAAACTACAACATTTCATTCCTTTTACAATCTCACCCCGAAATACTCTCCAACTTATTTGATATGGAGAAGTTTGCAACAACACACAAATAGCGGATGAAAGGATAGTTAAATTTACCTAGTCTAGCACTATTTCATGTAAGCAGAGGTAAAACGTGAACCACAGACAAACATACGTAAATTGATTAATATTTTCATCAAAAATCTATCAGTCACTTCTGGCTAAAGTCCTCTAGCTGTGAACGCACCAAAAAAGTATGATAGTTTGACAGGGTGAGTGCATAACTGTCAAACGCGTTCAAATGAACTGTGGTGAATTTAAGTTTGCCGTGGTGAGTTTCACAACATTTGAATCGACCGTTAAATTGCTGATTGATGGATTTAAAAAGAAATTTACGTCTGTTTATCTGTGCTTAAACTAACCAATAATGGACTTTTGCCGCGATTCGTACTCACATCGTAAAAAGAGATTAGTTAAAGCATCGAATCGACTGTTTTGATTTGTTCACATTTTCCGAATCAGTCCGCGATCGCACGCCCAGTGAGCGAGCATATCCAATTTAGTCACGCGTCCAGTCCGTTTTTACTCAACCCACGTGCGTGGTCGTCACGAACTGGGTTTTTTTCGCATTCCACATTCGAACACTTGATCGGAGCCATTATTCATTGTTACAACTCTTCCAAAAATATATTCCTCAGATTAGTAAGATACACTCACACAGTTTAACAACAACAAAAAGAAAGAGAGCAAAATAACGTTTAATAATGGGCAAATTAAAGAATACACATAAAACATTGCAAAACGCACCCACAAACACACAAAAAAACAACTGAAAACACCGATATCAAACAGAACGAAAAAAAAAAACAAACTTAAAGATTAAAACATTACACCGCACACACTCAAAAACACTAACTTAGAGGCAAAACTAACAGAACAAGTCGACTCGTTTCCCACAGACAGAAATGTTCAGTTGAAACTCGCGCGCTGTAAAAAATAAAAACGGTTGTTTAGCTGCTACTCGTTAGTAGAAAGAAGAAAAAAACAGTTTCATTTATTTTAGCGTTCGTTGAAATGTAGTCCAAAGGAAAAATGAGTTGGCAAAGTGTTAACCGATAGCGTTTGTTGTGGAAAACATGGCCACTCGCGACGTCGAGATCGATCGAGAACGTTGTTTCTGTTCAACCGCATTTCCGTTCAATTCTGCGTTGATTTCCACCCCCTTTACTCTACTCGAAAAAATATCTGACAAAGAAAACAAAAAAAAGATACAATGATACATTCTATTCTGTATTTAATTCATAACTGAAAATAAGATTGTTTAATAAATTCAAACAAATATATACATATTACGATATACTACCGAATATTAAGCATTAATATGTGTAAGAAATCAGTAATAAACAGTGAATAAATAAAAACAGAGGGATATTGTGAACATTATTCAGTCTTGTTTTATTTCCGCTATCGAATGCCTCGATATCAACATCATGAGTGGACACTGTCCGTTCATCAAAGGGTTAACAATAGTCAAACAAATTAAAAAGAAGTAACGCGTAATTCTGAAAACCTCCCCAAACCCTTTTCTCACAATGCTTGTCTATTTGCCAATCGCCTCCACGACTTTGGCCGCTTCCGTAATCTTTTGCTTGGTCAGGCTCGCCGAACTGGCGATGCGCCTCAAATCATCCTCGCCCAACTCCATCATTACCGCTTCAATCTTCGCAAAGATCTTCGGATACAGAAACCCAATCCCCATGGCCTGCACCAGCGCCAGCTTCCGCTGCCGGGTCTCTTCCTGCAGCTCCTTCTCGGTTTTCCCCTTTCGGTACTGCGCCTCCAGCACCTTCCTGCGCTCCTCCTTCTTTTGCGCAATCCCAACAAACAGCGGCTTGCCATCCAGAATCCGCCCGTTCATCAGGAAAATCGCCCGCTGGGCCTCGTACGGAGTGCGGAAGCAAACGAAGCCGTACCCGCGGGACACGCCATTCTCCAGCCGCATCACCTTGGCCGAGGTCACGAAACCGCAGTGGGAAAACTCCGCCCGGAGGCGCCCGTCGTCGATCGCTTCGTGCAGATTCTTCACAAACAGGTTCGTTAGATTGGTGGCAGTTTTGCCCAGCGATGAGTTCAACGAGGGACGGCTGGGAGGGGAAACGATCGGATGTTATTATGCTCCAATCAGTTAAAATCGACGGTAATTACCTCATTTTGAACACTCAAATATTATGGGATGCGAAGAATCGGGAGAAATTTGACCAGCTGCAGCGGAGGAGTCGAAGAAATTCCGAAAGAAGTTCCACAATCTTTTTTCCAGAAACGTCACGACGAAAAACGACGCTCGCTGTAAATGCACGTTAAATCGGTAGAGATCAGAAAACACAAAATTAATTCTACACTCAAAATAATAACTATCCCTCAAAGGGTACTTTAACTTGACTGGCTCGTCGTTATACGGAAAATTTTAAAAATGATCAAATCAAACCAGAACATAGTTTTTTTTGCTTGTTGCTGTTGCGTTCACACTTTGCGCATTGCATTTCAATTTTGTATGGGAATTGGGTACTAAAGCCCTATGTCAATTTTTATGTACAACGGTAAAAAACACGATTAAAAACCATTTCTGATCACTTTTTTTAATTTAAATGCAAAAAAAAAAGTTGACAAGACAACATTTTTTCGATGGATCAACCCCTTGGAAAGAGCTGTCAAGTAGGACCTTTTCTGTCAAGAAGGACCGCGAGGTTTATTTTTCAAAATTGATTTAAAAATCAATTTTAAACTCTTTGTTGTCGTACAAAGGGTCATTGTACTCAGAAAAATGAGCTTCATCGCTGTATACAATAATATCAGCAATCTAAGCTTCATTTTAGGACCCAATTGGGTACTAAAGCCCTATGTCAATTTTTATGTACAACGGTAATAAACATGATTAAAAACCCTTTCTGAAAACTTTTTTTCATTTTAATGCAAAAAAAAAAATTACAAGACAACATTTTTTCGATGGATCAACTATGGTCCCCTTGGAACGAGCTGTCAAGTAGGAACTTTTCTGTCAAGAAGGACCGCGAGGTTAATTTTTCCAAATTGATTTAAAAATCAATTTTAAACTCTTTGTGGTCGTACAAAAGGTCATTGTACTTAGAAAAATAAGCTTTTTCGCTGTAAACAATAATATCAGCAATCTGAGCTTCATTTTAGGACCCAATTAGTATGGAAAAACCTAAGTTATTGCATATTCTGAAAGTACTCCTAATAAGCTACCTCCACCAAAAATGAGCAAAAGTTACTTCAGTAAAGTCTGTTTAATAATGATTTCAAATAAAGCAACGTAAACAAACTCTCTGGCTGCAGCAGTGCCTGTTTATATCGAGAAATTCAAAGTGCAACATGGAGTTAAACTTTCTGTCAAGCTGCTGTAAAGTATTCAATGACAGTTGGAAAAGTTTCACTCCATGTTACCGGCTCACATCTCTCTGTTTAATTTCTCGATAGCCCTGACAACCAGTCAAATAAAAGACTACATAAACCTTGCGAAGAAAAAAATCATCTTGAAAAAGACGCCATGTCTAGCGCCATGTACATTTGCCGACGAAAAGCATAATCATAACAAAACTTCCCCTCCACTTGCAAAAAGCGCCATGTACATTGGGCGAAGAAAAACGAATCATAACAAAGCGCTCCCTCCAATGACAGCAAGGTGATATATAGACATTGGTGATTTCAAAAGAAGTTATATTTGTTTTTCTTAAATAAAAGGACGGAAATAATGTTTTATTGAATATGGATGATCATGTGTCAATAAAAGCAACGTTTTTCATCGTTTGTTATCATTAGAACACCCTCTTTTGCTTTTATATTACAATGGGGTTTGAAAAATGGATTGTGTCACGTTCCCCAGAAAACCATTCCCCAGAAAACCGTTCCCCAGAATGTACCATTCCCCAAAAAAGTTTTTTTCTCGAAAAATATAAGGAATTGATGCAAAGTAATTTCAAAGATTAGATTTTTTAGGAAATTCTTAGAAAATATAAAAATTGGACTTAGTAATTTTATCCATGCCAAGAAATTTCCTTTCTTTTTTGACAACAATTCTTGAGAAAATAACAGAAAATGTAAATTCGGCCTATGACTCGTTCTATTATTCTTATAAATTTTCCCTTCTTTTTCAGTCATTTGTATAACACATTTAGTTATACAAATGCCGAATAAATTGCAGTTTCTTTTTATTTTTTGTTTTTCCGTGAATGGTATTTTTATTTTGCAAAGACGAAAAATGCTTTTTTTCAATTAAAATTCAAGAAGATTAAAGATTAAAGAAGAAATTAAAATTAAATCAGGGAAAACTCTCCTCCTCTCTTTTAAGGGTAAAATTCAACTAATGTCAGTCAGTAGAGTTTCCCTTCTTTAAAGAAGGGAAAACTTTCTAGCCTTGTAATAACTGCTGACACAAGTTAACGTGGTGATTATTGCACCCGGGCGTAATATTTCAATCTTTATTTCTCGCATCACGATCGAGATTTCTCGATCTAAATATTACGATCGTAAATTGTTCCAAAAAATTTCAAAATTAAAAAAAAACTAAAAATTGAAAATTTGAAAATCAAAATAAAAATGAAAAGAAAATAAATTTAAAAAAAAAATTCAAAAAAAAAATCTTAAATTTTGGAAATTTTGGAAACTTTGGAAATTTTCAAAGTTTTGGAAATTTTGAAAATTTTGGAAATTTCAAAAATTTTAAAAATTTTGGAAATTTTAGAAATTTTGGAAATTTTAGAAATTTTGGAAATTTTGAAATTTTTGGAAGTTTTGTAAATTTTGGATATTTTGAAAATTTTGTAAATTTTGAAAATTTTAGAAATTTTGGAAATTTTTGAAATAATAATAATAACCACGATAAATATTTCTGGGGAACGGATTTCTGGGGAATGGTTTTCTGGGGAACGTGACACAATCGAAAAATGATGCTCAACATTCAAATGCGTTTTTTTCAAAACGCATGGTTTGTACATGATGCTTTTTGAAATGCTGGCGTTGATTTTTATTTTCCACTAAATTTGTCAAACCAACACAATAGTGCAAAAAATGAGAAAATTCTCTAAAACTTTCCCGGACAAAGTATTGTGCTATCTTGCCCCTGTTGAAAGATCTGAAAATCGAGAAATTAAAAGGAGAGATGTGAGCCGGTAACATATAGATAAACTTTCACAGCTGTCATGGGAAACTTCACAGCAGCTTGACAGAAATTTTAACTCCATGTTGCGCTTTTAACTTCTTGATAGAGGGTTTTTCCGCTTATGCTTGTTACATTTAATTTCATTTTTTTTTGTTTCATAGTATTTAATACTTCTAACTAAACGTGTATTTTTTTTAATGAATGAGCTGAAAGCATGATTTCAACTTCAATCTTGAAAACCATTTAAACGTGCAATTATTCAGCCGCGGTC